>NW_015397169.1:7603-15179 GCF_001527695.2 Protobothrops mucrosquamatus
GGGGGGGAGGGAGGGAGGGAAGAAGGAAGGAAGGAAGGAAGGAAGGAAGGAAGGAAGGAAGGAAGGAAGGGGATAACGGCTTCCTTAGAGGGGTTTTTTCTATAATTGCATAGTAGCAGTCTTGTAAAAGTGAGATGTTAAAGAGGAAAGATGTACATAGTTTTTTTTTTTTAAATAAGGTCAGGATTTTCTTTTTCTATAGCCTGGACTTTGTTTACATTTCCCCCCCCTTTTTTAAAGCAAAAGCTGTGCTAAGCTTATCATGAGTTTCCCAAGACAGATTTCTAGAGTTTTGAACTTGAAAATGGAACAAAATTGCACTATTGATTTTTGACAATTGTGGTCAGAGGAGAGGAGAGGAGAGGAGAGGAGAGGAGAGGAGAGGAGAGGAAGGAAGGAAGGAAGGAAGGAAGGAAGGAAGGAAGGAAGGAAGGAAGGAAGGAAGGAAGGAAGGAGGATGGATCTCAAAATCTAAATTAGCCAGGGACTTTTTCAAGGAAGACAAGCCCTTATAGTACATAAATTGATAAATCTTGAACTGGAAGGTTTTAACCTCCTAGCTGAGGGCAGTGGAAGAGAGGGGTCAGTCACACCAAGACCACCTCTCTCATGGACCAGATAGCCCAGGTGGGATGCAGAAAAGTAGCCCTTAGCAGGAAGAGAGAGACCCTTGGCAAATGCAATCAGAAGATTTCCTTGATGATGACGAAGATATGGCATTGGTGGCGATTGGGACAACAAAGGAGAGTTCCCATTCAGCCAAACTAGGTAATGACTCTGAAAGCATCTGATATTTTTCTCCAGTTGAGAAGGTAGCTGAAGTATTTTTCTTCAGAGGTGAGACCCAGTTCTGTCAGTTGCTTTTAAAATAAGCAGCTGATGCTGCTTTGACTAGTTTAAAAATTTATGGTCAACATCTAAGCAAGTGCCGCGAGCAGAAATACGTGGATCTTTGAGAGTCAGGACATCCCTTTAAAAAAAAAAATAATGTTGCAGTTGCACTAATGCAGTTGTGTGCTGGATGATACATCTGTTTTTTGTTTTCTTTGAGCCACATTTATCATTAGCATTTTAGCAAGAACAATGAACTATTTTTTACCAGCTTATATGACCCTATAAAGGTATTTACTGAAAGGGTTGGGCTAGGAGTGAGAAACCCGTTTCAGTCATGGGAGCTTCCATGTGTGTGTGTGTGTGTGTGTAATTTTTCAGAGTCCCATCCCTCTGTCCCAGCCCAACCTACCTCACCTTTGTGTGCAGATAAAATCAACTGCTTTGAACACCTGGAGAAACGGAAACAAACAAATCATAAAAAAAAAGAGTTAGCAGTCATACACTATTAAAAAGGGATGGATAGATTTTTGCAAACTCTCTTTTGGGGGGGATTTTTGTAATGCTTTCCCAAAAAATTTTCCAGAACGGTTTCACGCCTCTCCACATTGCCTGCAAAAAGAACAGAATTAAAGTGATGGACCTTCTGCTGAAACACGGAGCCTCGATTCAAGCTGTCACAGAGGTAAGGCATCTTCGCAGCTACGGTCAGGTTTATTTAAATAAGCCCTGTTACAGCCTTGGAGCACAAGAGCTGAGGGGTGCCAAAAAAGGATTCTCAGTAAACATGATCTCCACCTTCTATTGCCTTGGTGAATATTTCTGTTTGCTAATTTCAAGACAACAAAGTCCTTTGGCGAAATCTTTGCCTTCATCTCATGAATTACTGAGAAACCCCAAAGAGCTGTATCCAAAATTGACCCAGAAAAGACCTTGTTATGCCGGTCTTAGGTAATGACCTTCAACGGAGACACAACATTTCAAGCTGGAGTAAAAGAATTACAGTAGTGGCCAGAATTGTGGAAACTTTTTGGGAAAAGTGTATTTTTGAGGTTTGATGGCTAATAACACCACTTTGTTTTGGAGGAGTACCCTAAAATTATATATCAATGGAAAGATAATTTAATCAAGAATGTAATGCAACATAGTTTGTTCAATTACCTGTACTGGATTCTATGAAAAGTTATAGCCAAATAACCAGAAAAAGGAAGCACAACTTGCTTAGGTTGATCTCAGGTAGCTTTCCTTCATCTGATGGTAGCCAATGAGCGTGAGTGTTTAGAGAGCCAATCGGGTGTCATCTTGTTTTGGCCATGAGCCAAACAGATGACAGTAGGATTCAGTCATTGATGTCATGTATTGAAGTTGAGAGGAGGGCATTTGTCAGTGTGTTATGTGACCACTATCCAGTTGGTTGGGTTTTTTTGTGTTCTTTCCTTGAGTGAGCTTGTAAAATGTAATAAAATTAAAGTCATGGTGCAAAGAGTTGACTGGTTGCCCAGAAAGCGATGTAAAATAGTATTATGAAGTGAACAAGGCTACGGTGATAAAGAAATTAGAAGAAAAATGGGTGGAAACTTAACCAAAGGTGGCATTTCTACTGTACACTTTTCCCAAAAGGTTTCCACAATTTTGGCCATTGCTCAATTTTCGCCGTGAATTTTTAAGATAGCTTTCACTGCCATCAAACCAAAATAGAAAAGCAAACTCTCGTTCCCATGTAGGTGAAGTGGGACATTGTAATTCTCTGTGATGCACATGAACGCATAAATGTGCTCTTGCCCGAATGCTTGGATTTGATCTGCCTACGTGACTCTTTTCAACTTTCGGTTTCTGCCTTTCTGCACTCAAGTTGCTTTGAATCAGGGGTAGTCAACCTTGGCTCTTTTATGACTCGTGGACTTCAACTCCCAGAATTCCTGAGCCAGCTGTGCTGGCTCAGGAATTCTGGGAGTTGAAGTCCACGAGTCATAAAAGAGCCAAGGTTGACTACCCCTGCTTTGAATTATAGAAAACACACCTTCTGGAGAGCTATGCGTACAGAGTGCAATGGAAGATGTCTTCCAAACCTAGGTAGATGCACAGGATGCGGCCTCAGTGTCAACAAATTGGTTTTGAACGTGCCACAGGATGGCCTTGTAATACTGAGAGAGCAACCCGCCCCACTTTACATCGTGTGTGTGTGTGTGTGTGTGTGTGTGTGTGTGTAGAGAGTTTCCTCCTTTAAATTCCTGGGAGTCTACCTCAGCGAAGATCTCACCTGGAAAATCAACACAATCCAGGTGGCCCGAAAGGCCCAACAGAGACTCCATTTCCTTAGGGCAGTGATGGCGAACCTTTTAGGGACCCAGTGCCCAAACTGCAACCCAAAACCCACTTATTTATCACCGGGTGCCAGGTGGGCATGGCTGCGGTGATCATGGCAGACTGGGTGGGTGGGGCCAGGGCGGTGGGGGCCAGTCCCTCACCATCTCCGGGGCATGGTACGCGTGCCCACAGACAGGGCTCTGAGTGCCGCCTCTGGTACGCGTGCCATAGGTTCGCCACCACTGCCTTAGGGTCTTGTGAAAGAACAAAGTGGAACAATGACTGATGACCTTCTTTTACCGGTCCACCATAGAAAGCATCATCTCACACTGCATTATGGTGTGGGGTGCTGGCTTGACAGCCGCGGATAGAAAGACACTACAGAGGGTGGTTAGCACAGCACAAAACATCGCAGGCTGTCCCCTGACACCACTAGACGCCATCGCTAGGGCCCGCTGCCTTAGAAGAGTGAGGAAAATCCTCAGGGACGACTCACACCCCGGTCATCACTTCTTTACTCTCTCCTACCTTCGGGTGTAGGAGATATAGAAGCATAGCCAGCCGCACCAACAGGCTGAAGAACAGTTTCTACCCAAGGGGTGTCAGACTCCTAAATGGGAAATAACTCCATGTATGATAGACTTGCGGGGCCGGCGCGTCGTGCAATAAGTTCACGTGATGCAATAAGAGTGTGCGTTTGTTGTCATTGTGAGTCGTGATGGGGGGGTGCACAAAGGGAGGCTCATCCAATCTCATTGTACGCATGTTGTACTTTGACAATAAAGGATTTAAATAAATATTGGCAATAGCCAGCCTTGTATATTTTTGCAGTCACTAACCATCAGGTGCCAGCTCAGCAAGCTGCCCCCCTAAACATTCAGTCCCCGGGGTACTCTGCTAATGCTTTGCTTATATTTCGGTTCTTTTCTTCTCTCTGCTTATTTCCTAGTCGGGTTTGACTCCAATCCATGTTGCTGCCTTCATGGGGCATGTAAATATTGTTTCACACCTGATGCATCACGGAGCTTCTCCCAACACAACCAATGTGGTAAGTAGCAGGGTGGACCTTTCATTACTGGGCAGGCTAGTGGCCTCCTCCTCTCCATCTCCCTTGGCTGGGCTGTTTGTCTAGGCAGAGATAATGACCTTGTCTGGAACCACAATTTGAAGCTCCCGTTGTTGGTTTTTCTACCAACCAACACAACGGGCCAGCACTCACACTATCTTTGGAGTTCTCCCAGCTGGATTTCAGAAGAGGGAAATACGAAGTGTTCTCTCCTGGGCTACGAAGGGATGGGTCCTGCAGCTTTTCTCTCTCTAGGTCTTAGCCAAATTTCTTTTTATCCTGATCTGTGCCACGGGGAGAGAAGGTTTGTGCATGATCACAAGCCACCTCCAGTCTGTGGGAAAGCCTCTATTTCTTGAATGTCATTTTGAGGCCACTCTGTCCATGAAGCAGATTCCAATCAAAGCTGAGCATTTTTCAGCCCCCACAGGAGGAAGAGAAGCTTTAAAAATCAGAGTGGTTTGTGGCGAGATTGTTCTCCCAAAGCTGGCCAGAGAATACCTGTTTTTGTTTTGCTACGGTCTGCCACGGGCCATTCTCTGCTAGGCTCAATGCCATGAGAAGTGAGCCACAGGCGCACTCAGCACAATCTGTGCTATGGGCAGGATTTGCTTTTAACTCTAGCAAACTCTGGCAAACGCTCCAAACACGCAGCTTCCCCTTTTCAGTTTCTTGCTGTCCTTGCCATTTCCCTAGTGACCCATCCTTTGGTTGAAGTGCGTGAAGCTCCGCAGATTGTTAATAGCCTTTTTTATTATTACTATTGATTTGTTTCGATTGGCCCAGCTGTGAGTTTGCCTGCTGACAAACAGGCATCCAGAGTCCTCAAGCACAAGAGCAGAGAATCAAATTGTCTCTCTGTGTGTGTGTGTGTGGGGGGGGAACATTCAGATCTGAAGGTTAGTCCCATGGACTTATCCTGTGGATAATGTCGTTGAAACACAAGGTTGCCTTAATTCCTCGTACAACATCTCTCCTTTTTAAAACAGCAATGTTTTAATTTGGTGAAGAACAAAACCATGGTGTGTTTCCGGGGCTAAAAAAAAATAAATCAATTCTGGAATAAATTACTTTGTAAGGGCTAGACCAGGGGTAGGCAACCTTGGCTCTTTTATGACTCGTGGACTTCAACTCCCAGAATTCCTGAGCCAGCCATGCTGAGGGGAAAGGGAGAGGTTTCCAAGCTGAGCCATGCCGGCTCAGGAATTCTGGGAATTGAAGTCCACCAGTCATAAAAGAGCCAAGGTGGCCTTCGCCCCGGGCTAGACAGTCCCGAGAGGTCAAAGATGATCTGGTTTTACATCCTGATCCCAAATTTTGTTGCTAGTAATGTATTTTTCTTCCTTTTCTCTTTCATCCTAACCTCTTGACGCTACTTTCCATTGACAGAGGGGAGAGACAGCCCTGCACATGGCTGCCAGAGCTGGCCAGTCAGAGGTGGTTCGGTCCTTGGTTCAAAATGGAGCTGAGGTGGAAGCTAAAGCCAAGGTAAGCAGCTTCTCCTCATCTTCTGTGCTGCAGGCGGCCTTCAGCTGCTCTGCATTAAGGGGTGAGATATCCCTTCCCTGGCTGTTTATCATCTTTTACTGTCACCTTGACAAGGAGATAGTCCTAGGATTCTCTGCAAGAGATTGTAAAACACTTTGGTTGAAATGTTGGAGCGTGGCACTACATGGTGCTTTCCAGTGTAGAACATTTTCTGTGGAGCTCAGAGTGCTAAAAAAACAACAACAACCCACCCCTATTTGTGCTCAGAACAGCCATTTTACTTTCGGGGAAGGACATTTGGCCCAATGTCACACTCAAAACAAAACAGTTGGTGCTCTGCTCATCCGTTCCAGTTGGATGGCCAGGGATCCTTTCCAACATTATCTCGCTTGACATGATCTTCCAGTCAGAACTGAGGGTTTTGGAGTCACCATTTTAATTTATCCAGGCCCCTGTTGAGGTTCTCCCATTTTCCTCCATGGGTTCTAAGGACTGCACATTCGAACCCCAACATGGAATTTGCTGTGTTTTACTCCTTCCCTGCCATTTCTAGGATGACCAAACGCCACTGCACATTTCTGCGCGTCTGGGCAAAGCCGATATAGTCCAGCAGCTGTTACAGCAAGGAGCCTCAGCAAATGCTGCTACAACGTCCGGGTACACCCCGTTGCACCTTTCAGCACGAGAAGGGCATGAAGATGTGGCGTCCGTCCTTTTGGACCACGGGGCATCCTTGAGTATCATTACCAAGGTAAGAACATTTATCTTGGATGAGTCACAAGGTTGGCTGTGACTCAATCACTCTTGTGGTTCAACCAGTCACAAGACCACCCAACCACTCAGGACCTATATAAATGAGCAAGACACTTCACCCCAAAAAAACCTGCTGAAGGTGTTAGCTAGTTTGGTAATAAAACATCTGGGAGCTAAACAGCAAGCTTGGAGAACAGATCCCTGTCAAAACACCATTATGTCTCTGGGGATGACATTGATTCCAGTAGAATTATTGCTCTGGGCCAACAATCTATCAAATAAGGTCAAGTTGACTGTTTCAGGACTCTGGAGTTTTTCTATAAGATGCTGAATAAGTAGATAGAAAGATGTGTAATTCTAGCAAGTAAGAAATATGTTGTTTTTCCCATGTAAAAGCCCACTGATTGACTGATTGCCTGATTGATTCATTGATTGACTGATTGACTGATTGATTGAGTGCTGTTAAGTCACTGTTGACTCATAGCAACCCCAGAGACAGATTGTTCTGCCCAGCCTAGTCTTCAGGTTTTCCAATGGTGCCCTCTTCCCTGTTATAATGGAGTCCCTCCACTTTGCAGCTGGTTCTCTTTTTCTTTCTACCATTCTCAGAATTAAAGGCTTCTCCAGAGTTAATCTAATAATAGTAATAAAGTTGGAAGGGACCTTGGAGGTCATCGAGTCCAACCCCCTGCTCAGGCAGGAAACCCTACACCATTTAGAATAGGATAACTTCAGCCTGATCTTTTGTGCCTTGAGTGAGTATTCTGGATTAATTTTTTCAATGATCCTCTTGTTTGATTTCTTGGCCATCCGTGGTGTTCTCAGGAGTTTCCTGTACATCAAAGTTCAAAGGCATAATACTCTTTTTTTATCCCTCTTCAAAGTCCAATTCCTGTTTGCATAGAGGCTCACAAGGAAATCATTGTCTGCACGATTTTGATCTTTTTTCCCCCCCTGAGTATATGAACATAGTATATTAGCCTCCTTTTCTACTTTCGGAAAAGGTGTACTTGGGAATGAATTTCCTTGGCATTCAGGAAGAGAGCAGCCCATAGAATTCAACTCTCTCACTCTGAAACTTCTCCAGAGCGCAACTTGTGAATTATCCCTTTAATTCAGAGCCGGTCTAAC
>NW_015397170.1:0-2157 GCF_001527695.2 Protobothrops mucrosquamatus
TAGATCTCCCCCACCATCACCTCCTCCTTCCATTACACTTAAAGATCTACAAGAGGCTTTAGCTAAGTCCTCATTGCAGACTGTGAAACAAACAGAAGAACTTCTTGATAAGAAAAATCAGGAACTTTGTGAAAATATATCACACATCTTTCAAGGACTAGCAGTTCATATTGATCGTATAGAGGGATGGATGGATGAATTAGTGGAGAAAATGGAAGGAACAGAGGACAGACTTGAGAAAGTAGAAGAAGGCGTGGAAATTCTTCAAAATGATATGGTAATGTCACAATATAAAGAAATGGAATTTGCTCTGAGAATTAGGGGTCTTAAGGAGGACCTACAAGAGAAACTTAAGGAGGAAATTGTTACAGCTTTGGCCCTGGTTTTGAGTTGCAACCCAGAGGTGATCTGTGGAGAAATAGAAATTTTTTTTAGAGTAAACTCCTGGGTTGCATGTCAGAGAAATCTACCTAGAGATGTGGTTGTCTACTTTACCACAAGAGTACGTCGTAATGAAATTATACAGCTTTTTTATCAGCAGAGATTTCAAATTGCTCCACAAGATATTATACTTTTAAAAGAAATACCTTCTAAGATTTTAAGAAGAAGAAAGGATTTTACCTTTTTGGCTCAGGAGTTAAAGAAGCGGCAGATGCCTTTTAGATGGGAGATTCCTTTGGGCATTGTGGTAAATTATTCGGGGACCAGATACAGATTAAATTCTGTTCAAAAAGCTAAAGATTTTTACTTATTGGTCCTGAAAGCTGATTTATCAACATCAACGACATCTAAAGCACAGGAAGATTTGATGGAGCAACTTGTTGTGGAATTGCCTGGGGCCATGTCATTATCTGCAGCAGATCCTCAGAATCAACAAAAGTTGGGAGTGACTTCCGGTTGGCTCGGCGGCTGCCGAAGGAGGTTGTTTGACAGCCTCCCGTCCGGGACTGTGTAAAAATCGCCAAAACAGCACGTATCAGCTGTTTGGCAGTTTGAAACTTCTCTCCGGGCAAAGGAGAGAAGGAGAGCTTACTCTGGAGTAGGAGTCGAGTTCCCTAGTCTCCCTGGGTGCTTCCAGCGAGGTGAAGGTGAGAACTCCTCCGGAGCTCAGAGTTCCTCCGCAGATCGGGATGTCTTCGCTATTAGCGAAGCCAGACGCCGTCTCCACCTCTGATGTTTTTTCTGAATTTAATTGTGAGTACTTTTAACAGACGGAGCTAACTAGGAAACTTGGACTTTTTATAAATAAATTAAAACTGTGACTCAGAAGATTAAGTACTCTTCTCAAATGATTGAAAACTGAAAGTTAACTTTTGGAGGGGAAAAAAATGGCTGCGGCTTAGCCGCTTCTTTGTTCTAAAGAGACACTTTCACTTTCCTTCCAGTTGTGGATTGCTACATTGTTAAGACTGTAAAGAATTCTCAAAAAATAAGGAAAAATTAAAGTAAAATCTGTCTGATCTTCAGCTGCCTTGGACTGTATATTAAGACTTTTCTTAAACTTAAGAATGGCTTCTAAACGAGGTGTAGCCCCTGCACCACTTAAATCAGCTGTTTCCTCTCCAGCTGTACAAACTACGCAACAGAGAGCTAAAACTCCTCCACCCTCCTCACCACCTTATATTACTTTAAAGGACCTGCAGGATTCTTTGATGCAGATGCAGATACAGATGTCTAAACAAATTGTACAACAAATGAGAGTGGAGACAGAAGAGCTTCTTGTTAAAAAGAATGATGAATTGTGTGAGAGTATGTTTCAAATTTTTCAGGGCTTTGCTTTTCATATGGATCGTATAGAGAATCGTGTGGAGGAAGTGGGAGAAAAAATGGAAGGGATGGAGGAGAGAATGGAAAAAGTAGAAGAGAGTATAGAGATTACTCAAAATGATATTGTAATGTCACAATTCAGAGAGATGGAACATGCAATAAGAATTAGAGGCCTTCAAGAGAATGCACAGGAGAAATTGAGAGAAGAGGTATCAGCTGCCCTAGCGTTGGTTTTAGACTGCGACCCTGAAATTATCTATGGAGAGATTGAAAAAATATTTAGAGTCAATTCATGGGTTGCACGTCAGAGAAAACAACCTAGGGATGTTGTTGTTTATTTTTCTAGAAAAGTACGTCGAAATGAAATTATACAGGCCTTCTACCAACAGA
>NW_015397170.1:5929-7576 GCF_001527695.2 Protobothrops mucrosquamatus
ACAGACTTGCAGGGAATGCTTAATAAGCTTCACAAGCCAAAGGATGGTTAAGTTGAAGATGCTGAACGTGAATGGTTTGACTTTACTACGGAAAAGGAAGAAATTATTTTAATATTTGAATAATATAAAAAGGGTTATATGTTTATAAGGAACTCATAGTATTTTGAAAGATTTAAAATATTTGATAAATTTAAGATTGGGATTTTATCTTATTTTTTTAGCTTGAAGAAGGAGGCATTGGTCTACATATATTATATCAGCAACAACAATAAAAACAATTTTATAGGCTATTGCATATGTTTGGAGATTGGAATGTTGTTGCTGATCTAATGAAAGATAAGAAGATTTCTTCGAAAGTATTGACTTGAGAGTGAAGAAAGTGAAGGAAAAACTTAAGTGTAAAATTTAAGGATAAAATTTATATAAGATGCTTGATAGATATTTAGTTTTTTAAAAAATTGTTTTGTATAGCTTAAATGTTGAAGGTGGATAGATTATATTTAGAGAAAGTATGGAATGAATAAATATCACATAGTTTTTGAGTAGATAGATTGTTTTTACTTATTGTTTTATTAGAGTTAAAGTATGTAAATATTGATTGTATTATGTTTGTTTAGTTAAATTGTAATTTAGATATATAATGGGATGTGTTTTAATCTTGTATTTGGTTCCGGGAAGTCCAGGGGGGAAGGGGATTAGGGGACAGAAATTATAAAAATTGATGTATTTATATGTTATAGGTAAATAATAATTATATTGAAAAGAGGAGATGCTCGGCTGGTACCCCAAACTGCACTCGATGAGGTGGCTAAGAAGGGAGAAGGGATGTAGTTAGGTGGAAAGGAGGAAGGAGGAGAGGTTGTGGGTTTAGAGGGAGGAAGGACAGGAAAGTGAATGAGGGTGGAGGCAAGGCGGGGACTGCCAAGCGTTTCCGAAAATGTATTGATCTTTTTTCTGCTTGTGTATGTAAATGCATCATATTGATATTTGCTGTTTAATTAAAAACCAATAAAAATTTTATTAAAAAAAAAGACAGAATAATGACATAAAAGGGATGAAAATTAAGAGGGAAGAGTATAAGCTACAAGCATTCGCAGACGATTTAGTATTTATTTTGGAGGAACCATTAGAGACAGGACCTGTATTAATAGAACAAATAGAAAAATATGGTGAGGTAGCGGGGTTGAAAATTAATAAAGATAAAACCAAAATGTTAGTGAAAAATATTACTTAAAAACAAAAAAAAGAACTGGCGGGAAAATTAGATATACAGATTGTAAAAAAGGTAAAATATTTAGGGATCCACCTGACAGCAAGATGTACAACAATTAAAGAGGATAATTATCATAAATTGAAAAGACAAATTGAAGTAGATTTGGATAAATGGAAAAATGTACAACTATCATTCATGGGAAGGATTGCGATAATCAAAATGAATATATTACCATGATTATTGTTTTTGTTTTCAACAATACCAATAAGATTAGATAAGAAATATTTTGAGGGGCTTAATAAAATAATCTTGAAATATATTTGGCAGGGAAAAAAGGCAAGGATTAATCTAAAAATGTTACAAGATACAAGATTGAGAGGTGGGTTTGGTCTACCTAATTGGGAATTGTACTATCAGGCTGCAGCATTATCATG
>NW_015397171.1:0-7574 GCF_001527695.2 Protobothrops mucrosquamatus
GCTAAACTTTAAATCCAGCTGCCCATAAAAAGACGCGGGGGGGGGGGGGAAAGGGCCTCTTACCATGGAGAGAAGAAGGATGCAACCCGCAAGCGGACCCGAGCGCCATTCGCTCGCAACGCTTCTCTTCCCCTCGGCTTAAAGGGCCAGCAGCACCAAAGCAGAGCGACCATGCAGGAGCTCTCTCTGGCCGAAGTGGCCCGCTCTCCCGAAGACCAGCAGAAAGGCACAATTGCACAGTAAGATTCCTGGGCTCTGCTAAGATTGAAAAATATTCATTCTTGCTGTTTTCCTGTCTTTTTTGCCCATTTAGAAAATTAGAACAATTAAAATTAATCCATCATTTTCAAGTGACTGTCCTTGGTGAAACATAACAAAGAAGAGTTGGGACAACAGCAACAAGGCCCTATTATTTTCATCAGCAACAGCGTAGAAATAGTTTTTTTTCAATTGCCTTCTTCCTGTATGCTTTTTTGACTTTGCAGTTTGTTCTCCATCACTGGAATGGTGTCTATGCTGCTTAGTCAGATTTAATTTATTAAAACATAAAAGTGAATTCTAGGTTGAAGTTTTCAATCCACATTGCTTACATCTAGTAATGAAAATAATATTTCTGCATGTCATTGGGTTGTATAGCCAATTAAATTTGCTCTCACACTTCGTTTAACCCAGTGTTTCTCAACCTTGACAATTTTAAGGCATGTGGACTTCAACTCCCAGAATTCCACAGCCAGCAATGCTGGCTGTGGAATTCTGGGAGTTGAAGTCCACATGCCTTAAAATTGTCAAGGTTGAGAAACACTGGTTTAACCAAACAATTGTCTATGGAGATTCTCAATCATCCAGGTCATGGTGTTTTTTTTTAAAGTTTTTTTTAACAAGAGTTCAATAATAATTATTCAACAAAACGTGTTGTCTGAGTATCTTATTCACTAATACAAATTAAATTCCTAATCCCTAAATCTTTTCTCTAACCATTTGTAAATTAGGTCCCAAGTTTGAAAATATTCTGTTTCTTTTTTTTCTTTCAACTTTAAAGTAAATCTGTCCATTTCCGCAGTCTAATTTTTTTATTATTATTTCTTCTTCTGATGGTATTTCTTCGTTCTTCCAATATTGTGCAAATATAATTCTTGCCGCAGTTATCACATGTAGAATCAAATATGTACTTTTCTTATCAAATTTTTCTGGCATTATACCTAGTAAAAAAAATCCAGGTTTATAGTCTATGTGTTTCTCTAACATTTTTTCTAATCAAGTGTGGATTATTGTCCAAATATCTCCTTGCTTTAACACATGTCCACCATATATTATAATAAGTACCTGGTTTATGTTTACATTTCCAACATTTCTCCGACATATTTTTAAACATTTTTGCTAATCTTGTTGGTGGCAAATGCCATCTATAAAACATTTTATATAAGTTTTCTTTGTATGAAGCTGACATTGTCAATTTATAGTTTCTTTCCCACAAACGTTGCCACTTTTCTAAATCTATATTATATCCAAAATTCTTTGCCCATACTATCATTGTCTCTTTTACTTGTTCATCTTCCATTTTGAAATTTAATAAGAAATTGTACATTTTTTAAATTTTTTTATCAGAAGTTAATAATGTCTGATCAAACATAGTCTGTTCTTTCTAAAATCCATACTGTTTCATATCTTTATCTGACTTGCATTTGTAAATGTGACCACCATGTTAAATCAATGCCCTGATTTTCCATCTCTTGCCTGGATTTTAAGTTCCCTTCAGAATTTAGAATATCTTTGTATGTCTATATTTTATTGAGACCGACTAGATTTGGATATACGAATGCTTCCATTGTTGAAAGCCATTCTGGAATTTTCAAATAAATGTTACATTTTATTTTTTCCCAAGTTAATAATTATGCATTTCTAATGTAGTGGTTTTGGAAGTATTTATGTATTTTATTTTTTTCATACCATAGAAAAGCATGCCAACCAAGTTGCAGGTCATATCTCTCCAGATATAGCAATCTTTTTTTTCTATGAGTTATCCATTCTTTTATCCATGTTAACACTGCTGCTTGATAATATAAAACTCAATCTAGCAAGCCAAAGCCTCCATTTCCCTTGGCTTCTTGTAAGATGCCTAGAGTACCACTGGAGGAAGACAATCAGTGAATCCAACCAGCATGTATAAGGTATGCCCATATTCGGGATTTCATTGGGATGACAAGTCCAGCAAAACTTACCTATTTTTCCATTCTCACCGTATCCACAGATATCCATCCAGCTGTATTTTTTAGAAGGTGATTCATCATTACTATGGAGGGATGGGTCACAGGACTGTCTTCTGAGTTTCTGTGAAGAATACCCTAAGTACCTGGTGGGTTAAGTCATGTAACATACCTTTGTAAACTACACTGGTTGCCAGTAAGCATCCAGGCAATTCAAGATGCAGGTGATACATGGCATTCATTAAGAAATGTAGTCTGATCAGCTCCCAGAAAAGAGCCTTTACTGAAACTGGAATGGGTTGACCGGAACAGATCCTCTAGAGAGAATTTCAAAGACCATTTCCTCCCAGTATTAAGTACTAATCATTCATTACTGCAGCATATTCTTTATATAAGAACTACAACAGAAAAAAAAGTTTTCTGGTTCCAAGCCACTGAGCTAGAGCAATCTTCCCTAACCTGGCGTCCATAGACAGAATTTCAACTTCCCAAATCCCAAGGCAGTATAGTAGTAAAAGGTTAAGATCTATTGTCAGTATCTTTATGCAGGCTTTATTTTGTGGGATTTATGAAGCTTACTAATAATAGAACAAGGCATGGTGCTTCATTTTTATAGCTCAGCACATCACTCAGAACTAGCTTTAAGCAAAGGGTGTTACATAAATAATTTGCTAACCACCCTAAGATGATTTTAACTAGAATTTTAAAATAACAAACAGTATTTAAATACTGTATATATTTGTACTGGGAGCATTTTTCTGCTCTCATTTTGTTCACATTCTTCAGGGGTTCTCCCTCCCCTTCTATGAATGCATTATGACTAGAATACAATTATATACACATTGCCAGAAACTTCTCAAGTCGTAAGATTCTGTCTGTGAATTAGCTGAATAATTTTAAAAATCTATACAAATCTATATCTGGAATACTGGCATTTGTTCAAAAGGGGAAAATAACATTATAAAAATTAACGTAAATGTTTCCAGTAAAGAAAGTGCTGTTTTATTCATTATGTTGACATAAATTCCAAGCTAACCATAAATTTCTATGCACAATACCAGAATAATTCAGTTTACACTATTCATGATAACCTCCGCCAGCCCTCTGTAGTACATAAAGCATGAGGAAGCATTGGTTTTAGAATAAAACTGAAATATGGTAAACAAAGCTGTTTCCGTTGTTCATCATTTAATTGTTTTGATCTTCATATACCAACACCACTCCAACACTTTTCTTCCTCAGGTTAGGAAAAGATAGATGGAGCAACTCTGCACATTCATAGAATTGATATTATATGCATCTCAGGGCATTGTCATGGTTATATTTGTAGAATAGCAGCATTTGTGGTAAACTAGTATAACTGTGATTTTTGGAATCCAGATCTCTGGATTCCCATATCAGACTCATCTGTAAAATTCCACAATGTGCTAGGCTAAAAAATGAAGAAAGGCTGAAAAGAGAAATGCAGGTGTGCAATTTTTTGTGGAACGTCAAAAAAGAAATACAATAAGAATCTGTGGAGAATGTCAGAGGAGTATAGATTTCTGTGTGTGTGCTTCTGTGTGTTCAACTTCAAATGATCATAGCAACCCAGTATCTGGACTTTAAAATGAGCCATGTCTAAGAGTCATTTCTTTGAAAACTGTTGTGAGCTCAGCAAGAACCGCAAAAGCTACAAGTTTCCACAAGTGAGGCAATAAACTCAAGTGAGGGACAAGTGAGTCAAGGATATAATAAAGTGGGTTTTGCTGTATCTTAAATAGCCCTCCTAAACCTGTACTCTTCAAAAGTATGGAAACTACAACTCCCAGAATTACCTATGAGCGTGAGACTTTGAGACTTTGGGCGTTGCCATCCCAACCTGGCTAAAGAAAGGGAGAGGGGCTGGCATGCTTGTTTGGGAATGCTGAGGCTGGTACTTCAGCAGAAGCCCGGACCAAACAGTCTAGCGGGAAGGCTCCCCAGCAGCTTGTATTCAGGGCAGCACTGCAATGTTGTCTAAAGGCGCTGGACCTCAGTATCCTGTGATCCGAAGACGCTTGGCAGGCTGCGGGAACCTTGAGTTCAGGGTAGTCCTTTGGGAGACTGGCCGCCAGAAGATGGCGCTGTTACATTAACGTAGTCACAATAGGACTGCGTATCTCCACCAAGTAGCAGTTGGTAGTAGAAACAAGCGCCTCGCCCCTCTGCCTTCGTAAGAAGTCTGCGTAGTTTCCTCGCGCTGGAAAGTCCTGGAAAGTTTTTATTTCTCCCCCAACCAGAAAGAGGCTCATTTTGAGCAACCTGGGTTTTAGCTCAGTCGAAGGAGTTACTAGGGCGAAGAAGCATCAGGACAAGTGCAGAGCTCTTTTTTTTTCTTTCTTTTTTTTTCTTTTTCTTTTTTTTTTTACCAAAAATGGAATGGAAATGTTTTCCTAAACCTCTGCAATAATACTTCTTTTGTTTTAAAGTACACACAAAGCATTGTAATACGGGCAACGAGTTAAGATTGATCCTCGTCTAAACTCTTGGAAGAGGAAATGACAACTTAGACACAATACCTATTTTTGCCATTTTTTTAAAAAAAAATGCTATGATAAACATCAATTTATTGCTTGTTCATTGAATGTTCATTGAGTTGTTTGGCTGCAGTCCCTGTCATCTGTTGTTTGGCTGCAGTCCCTGTCATCTGTTGCTCCCTAGTATATAGTATATAGTATATAGAAGGGAGTGAGTAGTGATTCTTCCCTTCTGGATTTTAATCCTGAGGTTTACTATCATCAACAGTAAATCATTAGTAGGCCAAACTATGGGTGGTTAGTTAGTAGTGTACTATATTGTGAAAGTTCATAAACCACTGTGGATGGTTTATGGTTCAGTGTGATTTGCAACTCAGGTTAATTCAATAGATCATGATTCAGTTAATTATGAGTCAAGTTCCTAACACAGCTAACTAGTTCATGATAAAGGCCGCATTCAAAATTTACACTGTAGGCCAGGGGTGTCGAACTCACAACATCACATGACGTGCCGCGACGTATCGTGACTTTTTTTCCATTGCTGGCAATGGGGTGGGCATGGTTTCGCCATGACACATCCGGCCTGCAGGCCGGCAGTTTGACACCCCTGCTGTAGGCAGTCCAGTACAGGTAGTCCTCATGAAGACTCACGATTGGATAGAGCACCCTGTGTTTCTAAAAAGGAAGGCATGGAGTACAGGAAATCCTCAACTTACAACCATGTGTTTAGTGACCGTTCAAAGTTAAAATAGTACTGAAAAAAGTGACTTATGACTGATTTTCACATTTATGACGACTGCAGCATCCTCATGATCACATATTCAAAATGTGATGCTTGGCAACTGGCATGATTTATAATGGTTGCAGAATCTTCTTTTGCTACCTTCTGACAAGTAAAGTAATGAGGAAGCCAATTCACTTAGCAATCATGTTACTAACTTAACAACTGTGGCAAGAAAGGTTGTAAAATGGGCTAAAACTCACTAAAGTGTCATGCTTAGCAACGGAAATTTTGAACTCTCTTGTGATCTTAAGCTGAGGACTGTCTGTACAGTATGGAGTCAGAGAATATACTGGCAGTGGAGAAAAAGTAGAACAAATTGCAATTTCAGATTAGATTTACAGAAATTTATGAAAATCCTTGCCACTGGCCCAGTTTTCAACTACTAATCAGAGCAGTGTGCCTGTAGTAGCAGATTATATTCTGCTACACAAATGTATTGTTTTGGAAATAAACAAAACATGTGGTATATTATGTTTGAAATTAGCTGTAGATTATAGTATTAACATGTCAAGATACAATTTGAAAAACAGAATTTAATAGCTTTGCAATAGTCATGACACAATTTAGGATTTATCCAGAATGAGTCAACCTCAATTTTTTCTCCAAAATAACTTCAATTTAAACCTTAGAATACATAACTAAGGTTAGGGATTAAATGCATGAAAATTTGTACTGATGCACAAATATAAACCTGCCAAGAATTAGAAGCGGTGTCTTCTAGGTCACAAGATACAACCTCCAAATAGGCTTTGAATTAACAACCATTTGCTATAAATGATGTGTTGGGTGGAGAGGTGATTATATGCCATCTAGAGCAGGGGTGTCAAACTGCTGGCCCATGGGCCGGATGCATCATAGTGAAACCGCGCCCACCCCATTGCCGGCAATGGCAAAAAAGTCGCGATACGTTGTGACACGTCATGTGACATTGCGAGTTTGACACCCCTGATCTAGAGTAAGAGCCCAGGCATGGCAGCTAGTTGCAATTACTTGATGGTAAATAAAATGCACTGTTAAAGCTCTGACATTGAAAATAAACTGAAATTAAGCCGTAGTTGTTCCTTTGGACAAAGATTTTTTAATAATTACTATTGGTCCTCCCTGACAATATGCAAGTTTACTTGGGCTGTTTTCAAAACCTCAACTGGATAAAGGCAAAATGAAATCAGGAAGGTTGAAGAAAAGTAATTCTAGGAAGCTAAAAAGTGTTATTCAGGCCTACTTTTTGAAAGGTTACATCTCATCTTTCCTTCAAAATTAGCTTTCTTTATACGCCCTATAGAATTACAATAACATCAAGAAATGTGAATCATACTTGTTTCGTTTTAGGGCTCCAAATCCATTATAATTCTCATGATATAAATAACTGAGACAAATGTATTTCCAACAAATTTAGGGGATGAGGGGTTTTGAAAAGAAACTACTTGAAAATCTATTTTTCAAATGCAAATTCTGGGTTTAGCTGAGAGACTGTTCTTAACATATTCCCCACCTCTCCCTGCAGCTTTGCTGATAGAGATTAGCACTTTTCCAGGCACTCCTTTAGGCAACAGAGAGCTATGAAGAGAGCTGTGGTAACATTAGTAAGTGTGACATTTGCTGGGCAGAATGTGAGTTCCTATTCTTCTGCAATACCAACAGGCAAACTTTTTTTGTTTGCCCATATGCTTGGTACAAAAGGCAAAAGAAAATAATGGGTACATACTCAGCTGTGCATCAGGAGATCCCCAAATGTTACCTCTGGGCAATGCCCTTTCTTCTGATCTCTCTCACATTAGGTAAGTAATTATTCTAGCAAATATTTCTTTTTGTTTAAGAAAAATGACAATGGCATTTTCTTCTCAAATTATTGCTTATGATAAACTTAGGCATTTTTACCTTCTTGGGACTAAGCTCCTCTAAACATGGGGAGATTAATTTTGAATAAGATCAGGTGTTAAATGTGTGTGAATCTGGTTTCTTCACCCACCTGTCTCATAAATTATTGTATAAAAGATTACTTGAACAATGTAGAAAATCTTTTGGTAGATAACTTTTGTATTTTTCACCTCTTTATCATATACTTTCTAGTTTACACTTGTTCATTTG
>NW_015397172.1:0-3820 GCF_001527695.2 Protobothrops mucrosquamatus
CTAGACTGAAAGGCTCCGGCAATTGCGAAAAGCTTTAGCTTTAAATTAAGCCGGTTTACTTTCAAAGAAAACTTTCTAAAAGCCACAGACAGACTCAATTAAAAGGGATAAAACGAATTACCACCTGTTTAAAGCGATTAAACCTTTCCTGTTGTCTTTTTCCCCTTCCCCCACCCAAACCACGTTCTTTTATAGCAGCGGTTCTCAACCTATGGGTCGTGACCCCATTTGGGGTCGATCGACCATTTCACGGGGGTCGCCAAGCAAGGCTGTCCGCCATTTTTTTCCCCTTTTCCGGCGGGTGCCTTACCTCCCTTGGGCTGGGCCAGCTGGTGGTCGGCCTGCTCCATCTCTGCCGCTTGCCAGCTACGCCTCGGCCGGCGCAGGGGGCGGAACCACGCATGTGCGGCGCTCCCGGGCAGGGAAAGTCCTCAACTTACGACCGGTTGGGTAGTCCTCGACTTACGACCAGTTTAGTCCTCAACTTACAACCGGTTTAGTCCTCAACTTACAACCGGTTGGGGGTTGCGGCATTAAAAAGGTTGAGAACCACTGTTTTATTGCCTGCCCTCTCTTCCCCTCTCCTTTTCCTTCAGCTCACCTCCAGCTCGGAACTGCTTCTGAAAGTGCCAATCAGCTAGAGCCAATCAGCTTCAGCCCTGCTGGCTCCTGGGGCTTCTGCCCAGCCCAGACAGTCCTGAAGCTGCAGCTGCCTCTCCCTCAGGCTTGGTTCGCTTTGGCTCATACCCCTCTTCTGCTACACTTGGCTAGCAATCACGTACCACCTGCCATGTGGCAAAGTAGCACAAGTGGTACACGTACCACCAGTTGAAAAGCCCTGCTCTAGCCCAGCCCCCTGCTCAAGCGGGAGACCCTTATAGAATCATGGAATAACAGAGTCGGAAGGGTCCTCGAAGGTCTTCTTGTCCATCCCCCTGCTCAAATGGGAGACTTTTACGGAAGAACAGAGTTGGAAGGGTCCTCGAAGGTCTTCTAGTCCAATCCCGTACACAAGCAAGAGACTGTTACAGAATCACAGAGCTGGAAGGGACCTCAGAGGTCATCTAGCCCAACCCCCTACTCAAGCAGGAGACCCTTGACCGTTTTGGACAAATGGCCGTCCAGTCTCTTCTTAAAAAACCTCCAGGGTTGGAGCACCCACGACTTCTGGTGGCAAGCAGTTCCACTGGTTGTTCTCACCGTTCGGAAGCTTGAAGACCCCCTGCCCTGTACAGGTGCTTCTGCACCAGGGCTGGCTGGGGAATGCTGGGAGTTGAAGTCCACGAGCCCCACAGCTGCCAGGTTTGGAGACCCCTGCTCTAGAACCACGAAGAACCGAGAGAGGGATTTGCTCCCCTCTGCTGTGTGGTTGTGAAGTCATTTATGGAAAACATTTTCTGCTTCTCTTATTGCGAAGGACCTAAATGGTTTCTCTATGTCTTTACTAGATTTCAGAAAGAAGCATTAAAATACAATAATAAATCTCTCTCTTTCTTTTCATTCTCTTTCTTTCCCTTATTCTCTCATTCTATTCTCTCTTTCTTTCTCTCACCCTCATTCTTTCTCATTGTTTCCTTCTCTCTTCTCATTCTCTCCCTTTCTTTTTCTCATTCTCTCATAATTGTGTCATTCTTTCTTTCTTTTTTCTTTCTTTCCCTTATTCTCATTCTTTCTTCTCATTCTTTCCCTTTCTCTTTTCATTCTCTTTCTCATTCTCTCATCTAATTGTCATTTTCTCTCATTCTCATTCTTTCTTTCCGTTATTCTTTCTTTTTCTTTCATTCTCACCCTCATTATCTTTCTTTCCCTTTCTTGTCATTGTCTCTCATTCTTTCTCATTCCCTCATCTTATTCTCCCTTTCTCATTCTAATTATATCATTCTCTCAATTCTAATTTTCTTTTTCTCTCATTTTTTCTTCTTTCTTTCATACCCTTTCTTTCCCTCTTCTAGAAAATTCTGTCATTCTTTTTCTATCAATCTATTTCTCATCCTCTCCCTCTCTTCTCATTCTCTCCCCCAAATTCTGTCATTCTTTCTTATTCTTCTTTTTCTTTCTTATTCTAATTCTTTTTTTCATTCTCATTTTTTTCTTTCTTCTTTCCCATTCTCTTGTCATTGTCTCTCATTCTTTCTCTCATTCCCTCATTCTCTCCCTTTCTTTCTTTTTCTCATTTTTTCTCCTAATTCTGTCATTCTCTCTATTCTAATTCTTTCTTTTTTCTCTCCTCACTTTCTGTATCCTTCTTTGTCATTCTTTCATTCTCTTTCATACCCTTTCTCTCTTCTTTCCCTCTCTTCTAGAAAATTGTGTCACTCTTTCTTTCTCTCAATCTATTTCTCATGTTCTCCCTCTTCTCATTCTCTCCCAATTGTGTCATTCTTTCTCATTCTGTCATTTTGTCGCTGTCTTCTCCACACACACACACACAAACACGTACACAAACACACACACATACACACAGATCTATTTCTCCTCAAAAAGATTATTTTAGTTAAGAACTGCTTCAGTTCATTGTTTACGCTGGAATATTTTTTCTCCCCATGGAGTGTAAGGAAAACGTAGCGTTTGTCCAATAAATGATAAATACCAAAAGAAAAAGAAAAAAAACCCCGATTATTTTAGGGAGGAAATCCTGAGGGAAATCCTGAGGTAAACGGACGGAGCACAAAAGGGCGGCCGGGAGAAGAAGAAAAAAAAGGCGGGAAAAGAAAGGCGGGAAACTCCCCCTCCCCCCCACACCCAGAGCGACCAATCCCAGCGCAGATCGCCTCAGGCAGGAGCGCCGGCCCTCTCCAGCCAATCAGCTGTACGTGGGCGTGGCCTGGCTCACCCTGACGACCTTTCCCTGAAGCGGCTGCTGAACTGAAGGAGCTTCACAGAGTTGAGGGGGAGTTGGGGGGCTGGGGGGGGTTGGGGCGCCCTCCTCCCCCCCGTGTGTCGCAGCGCCCCCCCTGAAATGGGTCCCCCCCAACGGGCCACGTGACTACCCCCTCCCTCTTCTGGACCCTATTCTGCAACTGGGCCTTCTGCTGGGCAAGGCTGTGGGGCCTAGTGGTTGCCCGTGGGGTGATTGTCTGGAGCTTTTCGTTCTTTTTTTTTTTTTTTAAAAACAACCGTATTCCTATTTTGAGGATCAGCCCCTCGGAGCCATTCAGGAGTCTGGGAAGGAAGGAAAGAAGAGAGAGAAGGAAAACAAGAAGGGAGGGAGAGAAGGAAGACAGGGAGGGAAGGAGAGGGATAAGGAAGGAAGGAAGGAAGACGAGGGAGGCAGAGAAGGATGGGTGGATGGATGGGAGAAAGCCAGAAAAAGTTGGATGGAGGAAGGAAGGAAGGAAAGAAAGAATGGAAGGAGAGAAGGGAGGCAGGGAAGGAAAGAGATGGATGGGGAAGGAAGGAAGACGAGAGGGAAAGAAGGAAGACAAGAGAGGGAAAGAAGGAAGATGAGGGAGGCAAAGAAGGAAGGATGGATGAATGGGAGGAAGTAACAAAAGAAAGCTGGATGGAGGAAGGAAGGAAGCAAGCAAGAAAAAGTTGAATGGAAGGAAGGAAAGAACGGAAGGAGGGAAGGAAGGAAAGATGGATGGGGGAAGACGAGGGAGGCAAGGAAGGAAGGAAGACAGGAAGAGAAGGAAGGAGGATGGATGGATGGGAGGAAGAAAGCTGGATGGAGGAAGGAAGGAAACAAAAAGTTGAAGGAAGGAAGGAAAGAACGGAAGGAGAGAAGCAAGGAAGAAGAGGGAGGCAGGGAAGGAAAGAGATGGGTGAAGGAAGAAAGTGTGAGATACACAAGAAATGTACTTATTGTAATTTTCCATTT
>NW_015397172.1:5667-7574 GCF_001527695.2 Protobothrops mucrosquamatus
CTGACCTAGGGAGGATTTTATTTGGGGTTTATCTTTTAACAATTTGACAGAGACACAACTTTAAAATTTGATTTAATTCGGTTTTATCGGGGGGGAATGTATTTATGTTTTGTTTTAAATATGTTGTGCGCCGCCCTGAGTCCCGCTGGGAGAAGGGCGGCATATAAATTAAATTTATTATTATTATTATTATTATTTTAAAGTGCAGCCATGTTTAACCGAAGCATGAACTCTGTTACACACATAGCTTCTAGATGCAAAGCAGGCATAGAAAAACAAGGGAAGCCATAAATCCTTTATAACTGCAATTATTCAATATGGGTGGCAATGCACCTTTTAGATGAGGCTATACACCCGAGTTAGCAAGATATTACAAATCATGTCACAGAAAAGGGAGCGAAGATAAGAACAAAAGGGGCCTTTGATCTAATAACGGGAGGGTCTGGTAATTGTAATGGTTGCAAGGCAGTCGGAAAGCATGTGACCGGGTGGGCCTATCAACTGGGCTCACTTTGGAAGGATGTGGTGTGATGCCCGAGGACAGGGCATAAAAACCTATGGAAAAAATTGATTCAGGTATGGACTCTGGAATTTTGACATTACCGTGAGTTCCGCCCGCTTTTGCAAAAGCGGTAATAAAACTTGTTTTGTTTTTCCAACATCCTTGGAGTTGAATTTTTACTCCTCACAATTTTTGGGTGGCCCTGGACGGGGGAATTGGCAACTCTTAGTTCTCGGGTTTCCTCTGAGGAAAAGGGAAGCGTACCTCACTGATTTCAGTGACCCAGACCTCTTTGAACCCCCGAGAGCTGAGGTCTGCTCAAACTAACCTGTTGGCAAAAAACAACTTCAAAGGAACGGCCAGCTAGATTAAGTGAGGAGACATTGTGACCGGGAGAACTCTGTGCACAGACCCAGATAAGCAACCGTACTGTATGGGCGGACTTACCTTGGGCAGTCAAGGGCCCTGAGTGTGGGTAATTTGTACTGTGTGGGCGGACACACCTGGGCATGTAGGACTGGTATGTTTGTGAGACCTGGGCAGGCGGGAGCATAGAACGTAAAAGTATTAGGGATCAATCTGGGATCCTGTACATACGAAAGAAGTAATGGGTTGACTGTGCGCGTTGGGGGCCTCGTAGGGCAGAGAAAGATCAATCATGGGCAGTAAGGCCAGTAAGGGGATAAGGTGTCCCCTGGAAAGTTCCTTAGGGCAAAGGTTGGCAGGATAAACTATGTACTCGAGGTAAAAGTAAAAGTATTATGATAAAGGATGGTTGTTTTCAATGCTAACAGGATGGGATGGACTCATTTGGAAAATACACCTCAAAGTGGCTTTTTTGGCTGCTATGAGATGCAATCTGGTACAATCTCTGAACTCTGTTCCCATCATAAACGCCATCATAAACCCCGCCAGCGGTTCAAAGGACGGAGAGATCTAGCAGGGAAGCAGCAAAAGAGAGCAGTAGGTCCACCTGCCACCAGAGATTCCTGCCTCCTCCAACCAGGTGAGGACCCCAGAAGCGCCGAGACCTCCGCGTTGGCACTTGCGGTGGCAGCGGAGTGGAGTGGGGCGAGGGCAGGGCTATTCCTGGGCATCTGGTGGAAAGCGGGTCAGTCTTGGCCTGGGCTTTTACATGAGGGCATGTGGTCCCTCCTCTCTGGGAAACGCTAACATTCCTCAATGTTAGGAAAGGCAGTTTCCACCGGACGAGGGATTTAGCAACAGATGTGACACAGATGCACCTGTGTTGTTGCGGTGTGGGGGGGAGATATTCCAGGAAATTTGGGGAGAGGGGTTGCTCCTTTTCGGGAAGGCTACTGAATTCTGTCCAGACAGCCAAACAAGGGGAGAGCTGGAATGGGGAGGGGGAAGGAGGGAGGGGACACCTTCATCCAAAGCCCCC
>NW_015397173.1:0-3678 GCF_001527695.2 Protobothrops mucrosquamatus
AGGGCCGTGCATGTGGCCCACACCTACACACTTAACACTCTCAAATTGGGATATATTCCAAAGCCTGTTCTATAAATATCTAGGCTAGGCAAGTGCCACATATTCTACTATTCATTTTTTAAGGGAGAAAGAGAGGGACTGTGTTGGCTGCCTTTTCAGTTATTGCTGGCATATTTTTGGCAATATTCTTATTTATTGTGTTAGGAAGCACATTAGAACACTGATTGATGGCTGGTAGTTGAGTTGCTGAACATCCGTAGGTAGATACCTTCCACCTTTCACGTGCCAACAATATTTTTTTTTTGAAGTGTGCCCACCTGCCCAGAAGCAAGAGAAAAATACCCAAAACATACGAAGAACGGCTGCAGAACTTGGGTTTGGCTAGTCTAAAGAAGAAACAGGGGAGACATGAGAGCAGTGTTCCAGTATCTGAGGGGCTGCCACAAAGAAGAGGGGGTCAGGTTGTTCACCAGAGCACCAGAGGGAAGGACAAGAAACAATGATTGGAAACTGATCAAAGAGAGAAGCAACCTGAAATTAAGGATAAACTTCCTGACAGCGAGGACAATCAACCAGCGAAACAGCTTGCCCCCAAAAATCGTGGGCGCTCCATCTCTGGAAATTTTCAAAAAGAGACTGGACAATCACCTGTCTGAGACGGTATAGGTTCTCCTGCTTGAGCAGGGGGCTGGACTAGAAGACCTCCAGGGTCCCTTCCAGCTCTATTCTATTCTAAAGGGAAATAGGGGGAAAGTCAGAGAAGATTTTATGTGACGCATCCTTACAAATATCCCTTCTAATGCATGTTGTGAGAGCACCTGTGTCACAGTGTCAGAATAACAGTGCGACCTTTATCCAAAAGAGTAGGGAGCTTCCGTTACTGAGGAAAGAGCTAGTAATTACTTCTGTGGCTTTTCTACAAATCAGAAAGAACACTGGGATATACAGGTAATGATAGCAGCTTGGGTGAGGGATGAGGGTGGAGGTTCGTTCCTCAAGCTTGTGGGTCGGTTTCCAAATGTTTTGTTGCCAGGTAACATCTTCAGCAGAATTTAAGGGATGTCAGTGTTGCTGTTCTTCTGCTTATAAGGGTTTTGTGTGGTCAGTAGGCTTGTGAGGGTGAGGTCACAGGAGGTGAGGGTCACAAGCAGGTCAGGGTCTCTACAGATAGTCCTTGACTTACGACCACAGTGGGGACCAGATAATAAGCAGCACAGTCATTACGTAAGGCAGGGGTAGGCAACCTTGGCTCTTTTATGACTCGTGGACTTCAACTCCCAGAATTTCTGAGCCAGCCATGCGGAGGGAAAGGGAGAGGTTTCCAAGCTGAGCCATGCTGGCTCAGGAATTCTGGGAGTTGAAGTCCAAAAGTCACGAAGGGGCCAAAGTTTCTCCCATGCTGGCTCAGGGATTCTGGGAGTTGAAGTCCGCGAGTCATAAAAGAGCCAAGGTTGCCTACCCCTGAAGTAAGGCATCAAGTGACAGCATTCTAATTTTATGACTTGTGTTACCACAGTAGTTAAGCAAATCATGTACTTGCTAAGCGAATCACCTGGTCATTAAGCGAATCTGGCTTCCCCCATTGCCTTTGCTTGTCGGGAGCTGGATGGGAAGGTTGTAAATTGAGACCGTGTGATCACAGGATGCTGCAACCATCATACATGCGAGCTGATTGCAAAGTGCCCAGTTGTAATCAGGTGACCCCTGGAGTGATCCTGATTTTGAGGGCAGGCTATTTTTCAGCACTGTTGTAACATCGAACTGTCATTAAATGTACAGTTGTAAGTCAAGGACTATCTGTTTGGT
This sequence comes from Protobothrops mucrosquamatus, assembly GCF_001527695.2. Lineage (NCBI taxonomy): Eukaryota > Metazoa > Chordata > Lepidosauria > Squamata > Viperidae > Protobothrops > Protobothrops mucrosquamatus. The sequence goes on from NW_015397173.1 coordinate 1,807, forward strand.
CCAGTGAAGATACTTGGAGAAAAATTAAGGAAATTTCATTGCCTAAGACTGCCCAAATCAAGTCTTCTGTCCATAACACATATGTTCTCACCTTCCTTTTTTATTAGGGATTCATAGTCCCAATACAGCCAACACCTCTGTTTCTCCTTCCATTTTACTTAAAAAGATACCTTCTGTTTCTGGCTGAACTTAAAAGCTGGCACTGCCTTTGTCCTTCTATAACAAATAATGATATTCTTTTTTTTTTCTTTTGGGTCAAATGTCAACATCATGTTCTTCTCTGACAAACCATCCTAATGAGAGAAAGTACAATGCGAGCTGCCTCGCTTTGGGCACTTGGAGAATCTATTGGGCAAGAAGGTATCTTGATGGCACGACTTATTCTTGAACAGAAGATTCTAACCTATTTTTCACTCTGTTACCAGCTATTTGAAATTCTACCACCATTCCCCGCTCCCTTCTTCAATTGAGTGATGTGCTTTTTTTTCTTCTTCTTCTCCCAGATCTTGTACAGTGTAGAGAGAAGACAAAAATCTTGAGCTGTTTCTTCTATTGGAGGTCAACGGTTCATTCTCCTTTGTTTCAGAATCTGATGAGGAGCAGTACTTGATGAAAAGGTGGCTGGCAATAAAAAAAATTCAATAAAAAGCAAACTGGCTTTGCCAGTTTCAATCTAGCATTAGTGCATCTGTAAAGCAGCCATTTCCCGACATTCCATTCTATTTTCTCAGCATTCCATTGCACCAGATTTGCACAATTCCATCAGACTCCATTCTGCTTTCCCAACATTCCCCTAGTTTGCCAGTGTCAATCTAGCATTAGTGCATCTGTAAAGCAGCCATTTCCCAACATCCCGTTCTATTTTCCCAACATCCCGTTCTATTTTCCCAACATTCCGTTCTATTTTCCCAACATCCGTTCTATTTTCCCAACATTCCGTTCTATTTTCCCAACATTCCGTTCTAGTTTCCCAAGATCCCGTTCTAGTTTCCCAAGATCCCGTTCTAGTTTCCCAACATCCCTTCTATTTTCCCAAGATCCCGTTCTAGTTTCACAACATTCCATTCTATTTTCCCAACATCCCATTCTATTTTCCCAACATTCCACTTTATTTTCCCAACATTCCATTCTACTTTCCCAACATTCCACTTTATTTTCCCAACATTCCATCGCAGCAGTTTTGCAAAATTCCATCATACTCAAGGTTGACCAAAACACAGAAGCTAGTTTAGGGCAAGGAGCTAAAAGGATGGGAGGTAGGAATAAGGGTGATTCCTACTCAAACTGGGATCACTTGAGAAAGTGGGAAGCTGATAGGCCACAATCTTGTTGGTAAAAGCAGTTTGTTTGTTTATTGCTTCAATCAAGTGACTCTAAGCAGTGCTAAAAATACAGTCTGTGCAAAACTAACAATAACTTATTTATTTATAAATAAGACAGGGCTTATAGACTACTTCAAACAACCACCTCTGACTGGCATATAGCTCCCATATATGTAATCTGCAACTCAAAGCGAACACTAGCCATACAATGACAGAAATACAATATATAATTACAGTGAAAAATACAGTTAATATAATATGCTTAGCACCAGGAGCCCTATAATGCAAAGGCCTTCAGGAGAGCCATGTTTTGCAAGCTGGAAAGGTATAAGAGTGGGAGCCATCCTTGCCTTTGGGGTAAAATATTCCAGAAAAGTGGAGCCCTCGCTGAGAATTCCCTACCCCTCCTCAGTGGCAGAACACTTTCTGCTTGGTGAGCAGACAATCCCAAATAACAGGTTAGAAGATTCCAAACCTTTTGTTCCAAGACAGCCCTTCATTTTCTCTCAGATAAGGGAATGGTTATTGTTTACTACTATGGGTAAAAAAT
>NW_015397173.1:6319-7573 GCF_001527695.2 Protobothrops mucrosquamatus
AGCATTTTGAGATTTACTTAAGGCAGCATTTTTCTCCATGGACCGAGTAATCAATAAGCTTTAGGTGGTCCATCAAAAGAAGCTAATGATGTCCTCAGCACAGTGCTGGCTTGTTCACATGAGCATCAAATTTACAGCTTTTTCATCCAAGCTCAGAATAGCAATCAGATGGTGCAGTGCTTGGGATTTAAAGGCAAAATGATACGAGCATGGTATCTAACTGCAACTCCTTAAAATAGCCATACTTTTTCTTGTTTGGTTTAAGGAATGCATGCATCCACTCACACACAGTGTCTTGCCTTTGAATTCTAAGCACTGCACAGTCCTACTTTTGGCTTTGACAATAATCACCCCAAAAGATGTTGCCTTATGAAAGCCTGAGGAAGTGTTTAGGATCTAAACAGCCTTTACTACTGGCTACTGATACCACCACACCAATCTGCTCCTACCGCTTCCTTCACAATGTGCCAGAGTCATGCACTGAAAGGAACCACAGAATAACAGAGGTGGAAGGGATCTTGGAGGTCTTCTAGTCCAACCCCCTGCTCAAGTAGGAGACCATTTCAGACAAATAGTTGTGCAATCTCTTTTTTAAAAACCTCCAATAATGGAGCGCCCAGAACTTCTGAAGTCAAGCCGTTCCAGTGATTAATTGTTCTGTCACAAAATTTTCTCCTTAGTTCTAGATTGGATCTCTCTTTAATGATCTTCCACCCATTATTTCTTGCCCAGATGCTTTAGAGAATACGTTGACCCCTTCTTCTCTGTGGCAGCCCCTCAAGTACTGGAAGGCTGCCATCATATCACCCCTAATTCTTCTCTTTGTTAGACTAGATACAGTTAGTTCCCTCAGTCGTTCATCATATAGTTTAGCTTCCAGACCCCTCATCATTTTTGTTCCTCTTCTCTGCATTCTTTCTAGAGTCTTAGCATCTTTGGACTAGTAGGGGAGCCAGGATGGAAAGATTTTTATTTTTTTTCAATATAAGATTTTATTATTTTCATCATAAAAAAAAACATCACAAATATTTCACAATGCTATATGGAAAAAAAGACCCCCACCCCCCACCCACCCACCCCCCGGACTTCCCAAACCTAATCCCAGGATAATATTCAGATATAAGCAAACAAATATTAAAATCTCTAACTCCACAAAGTATATTATTCTACATGAGTAGGTAAAATATATATTAAAAAAAAAGAAAAACAAGTTTACTAAAAACCTAAATTATATTCCACCACTCTGTGCTTCTT
>NW_015397174.1:0-2123 GCF_001527695.2 Protobothrops mucrosquamatus
ATGGAACCTTGTAGGGTAGGCAAGGCGGGTTGTATAACATGTGTGAGTTCCGGCACCTTTTTTTTTTTTTTTTTTACAAAAAAAGCACTGAACTTACATATGTGATCTAAAACAATGAAGATGCAATGTACACGTTGAACAGAATTATAGTGGTTTGCATGCAACAGCTATCTTTATAAATATGATCTGACTCATTGGTTTTCTGGACCCTTTTATTATTTTAGGAAATAATGGAAGAAATTATACAATTTCTCTGTTTTAATATCAGGATAGTAAAGTATTAGATCTGTGTCATTATGGACTCACCAAATAACAAAAAAATGGGAATTTGTTTCTGGAGAATTACTTAAGATAAGTATGCAGACAAAGAAATAAATAATGCAATAAAATTATATATATTATCAACACATCAATAAAGTATGAGAATTAACATAGAGAATAGCTTATCAGAACCGTGGTGGTGCAGTGGTTAGAATGCAGTATTGCCAGCTGCCTACAGTTTGGCAGTTCAATTCTCACCAGCTCAAGGTTGACTCAGCCTTCCATCCTTCCAAGGTTGGTAAAATGAGGATCCAGACTGTTGGGGGCAATATGCTGACTCTGTAAAACGCTTAGAGAGGGCTGTAAAGTACTGTAAAGCAGTATATACAGTAAGTCTAAATGCTATTGCTATTGCTATTGCTATTCCATGAGATGAGTTTTACTGGCAATATGAGCAGTATTAGATATGTGTATATTGATACATTTCTAAAGAATTTCTGAAGAATTCTGAAATCATATGAATGTAGCTATTAATATTCACTACTTCAATATTTGTCAGCCTTGGCAACTTTAAGATGTGTGGGCTTCAACTTCCAGAATTCTCCAGCCAGCAGTTGAAGTCCACACATCTTAAAGTTGCCAAGGTTGACAAACATTGCACTACTTCATTTTTCTTGAGAGTTGACAATAATGAGGCACAGATGCTTATAAAAGTTATCTTGGTGATGTTTGATTTTTGATGAATTTCTGAATAACACATTATCTGGTCAAGACCGCAAAATCTAGATAAACTTGTTCCTGAAGTGTTGCATGTATTTTTTTCACTACCTTGGCTTCACATGTACTTAATAATATGTTGTAAATATCACATACAAGTAATAGTATATGGTGTTTGATAATATGGAGAACCATACCCTTGAGCTTAAATGTTAGGACTTTTTTTCCTTCTGCATTTCAAACATGCTATCTAAGGCTATTCTATACATTGAAAAGATATGAAAAGAAAAAAAAATGTGTATCAGTGTATGTGCTGAAACTAGTGAAGTGGGAATCTGTAGTTCTTAGGCTAGGGAAAATTGTTATTTAATTATGTATGTTTTGTCCTATGATTCCAGGTATGTATCCATTAACCTGGAAAGATGCCTAAGAGTTTTCTGCTGAATACTCCATTTGGAATTTTGTGTTACATGTCTAGTATCCAAGATTTGATAATAAATTCTAATGTGAAGGCCTGCAGCTTGATTCCCTCACTCTTATTTCTGTCACTATATGAGAAGAAGCTACAGGCCCTCTTGCAATTCTGCTAAGTATTGATCAAGTTGCTAATACTTTTAACTAAGTGACTAACAAATGGACCAATTAGCCTAGGCAATGAACTATATGGCTCAAGAGATGGGACACAGCCACAACCAGATGCCTCTGTGCCCTAGTCCTAATCACAAATTCCTGACTATTGCTGGAACAGATTCTGCTGCTGCCAAATACAAGCCTCATTTCTTTACAAAGAAGATGGGAATTTAAGAAAACTTCTGCTTTCCTTGTTCAATATGTAACATATATCTCCTTGTGATCACTTAATTTACTCAGTGACAGAACCTGAATAAAGTGTATAATTTGCCAAGGACTTCTAAGTTGAAATAGACACTGCCTGATCTATGAACTCAACTTACCTATCAATTTTGGATGTTGTGTCCTATTCTCTACCGACATTATAGATTAACTGGAAAGTGGACAACTCTATTTGTTTCTCCTAAGTTCTATCTTATGTATTCCTATCTTCTTCTGCTCAGAAGTAATATTTATTGTTCAACAGTAAATTAGACTAATTTGGAAAGATTTTATCATATTATCATCCAATTTAT
>NW_015397174.1:5437-7573 GCF_001527695.2 Protobothrops mucrosquamatus
TTTCTTATATGCTTTAGCCTCCAGTCCCCTAATCATCTTTGTTGCTCTTCTCTGTACTCTTTCTAAAGTCTCAACATCTTTTTTACATCGCGGTGACCAAAACTGGATGCAGTATTCCAAGTGTGGCCTTACCAAGGCATTGTAAAGTGGTATTAACACTTCACGTGATCTTGATTCTATCCCTCTGTTAATGCAGCCTTACTTGTCTTTGCCACAGTCTTTCTATTTGTAGGTCTTTGTATTTTGTTATCTTCTCCAGTTCTTTCTCGTCTATTCTGCTGTCTCCATATTAATATTATTATTATTATTATTATTATTATTATTATTATTATTATTATTATTATTATTATTATTATTATTATTATTATTATTATTATTATTATTAAAAATCCTAATACTGTAACTAGTGCAGGATAGGAATTGAAAGGTTGGACTAAGATTACAGAGACCCAAGTTCAAATCCACTTTCAACCACTGATGAAAACTCTGTGTCTTTATTCTGATCAATCTCAAAAAATTACTAGGGAAGAATGAAAGAGGGAATGCAAGCTATGCCACTTTGAGTTCCCAGAGGAAAAGCATATAATATTGAATGTTTAATATGCAAACTGATCCTCATTATTCACAGATTCTGTATTTGTGAATTTGGTTACTGCCTAAAATGTATTTGTAACCTTCAAATCAATAGTCGCAATGCTCCTACAATCATTTGAATTACTTGACGTGCATCTTCCCAGCTGAAATTGTAAAAGGTGATGTTATGGTGTCTTGTTTCTGCTCCATGCTGTAAACAAGCACTCTGGGGGAGCAATGGTCAGTATTCGCTAATTCAGTGTTCAAGCAACTTTATAAAACATAACTGATATGATTCTTTCTCTCTCCCTCCCTCTCTCCTTCCTCTCCCTCTCCTTCCCTCTCTTTCCTTCTCTGTTTCTGTCTCTGTCTCTATCTCTATCTATCATCATTTTTTATTATTATAGAATCATCTGGAAGCTAGGCACTACAATCATCACAGTGAATGGGATATCATATAAATGGACAGGGTTAGCATGTTCTAAACATACTTTTCTATTTCAGAGAGATAGACATTTTTGTTGGTTGGTTGGTTTCTAGACTATGTTCATTCTGTAATAGAACTTTTGAAATTTTCATATGGTTCTTCCATTGTCCAATTTTTTGGGGGGAGGAGGGTAGAATTACATTAATCTCTCCTTTATTCTTATTTCTTAAAGGGGTTCCTATTTGGATCTGTATATAACAGGGTTTAAAACTTTATTTGCTTTTATTTGCATATTATTTAATTTTGTAAAGAGCATTGATTAACTATTTATGAGTTTAAGATTAAAGGTTTTGTCCTTTCAGAAAAATCAAAGATATGTTAGGAATATCTGCAATATAAACAGTATAGCAGACCAATGATTCAATAAGAAATTAAAGTGCACATGTAGCTATAGTTATTTGTAAACTTGTATATAAAATAAATTCATAAATCTTGTTTTAAGAGTTGTATATACATCTAGGTTTAATCCACTCATTTTAGAATAATCTATAGTTCTTTTCATAAATATGTCTGTATTAATCTGACTGAAATTCATTTAATTTTAGTAGCTACAGCAGTATCTGATATTTACACAACAATGTTACACTGTTGAATGTAACTGCTCGGAAGCCAGTAGTGCTTGTAATATCCATATAGTACAGAGAATAGTAACCTAGGAAGACATATTCTTGCAAACTCTCTTTGTTCTTTCAATGCCCAACTGCTAGTCTTCCCTTTTAGATATGCATGAGTAATGTTTTGGCCCTTTGCCAAAAATAGGCACTCAGCCCTGAAATTCAAGAACCATGGAATTTCTGGAATTTGCTATCTTTCCTTTCTGGTGATGATGAAAACTGTATGAGTTTTTGTCTTTTGTTTAACCCACCATGTAAAAACTTATATGCTCTACGTAGCTTACATTACTGTGTGATATTATGCTCCACTGCCCTAAATCATACAATAAATAATGCATTTCATTTCTCTTAGTTACAGCTTTTAGTGATTCTGTTCCATAAGACGTCAGTTGCAACTTCCTGGTAGATAATATGGTACTGTTTGAAACTTTGATGAACAATGTGGAAAGCAGTGGTTTTTTA
>NW_015397175.1:0-2378 GCF_001527695.2 Protobothrops mucrosquamatus
AGAATTACTTTAGCACAGTGTTTCTCAACCTTGACAATTTTAAGGCATGTGGACTTCAACTCCCAGCATTCCACAGCCAGCAATGTTCAATCGTTGCACTGCTCCCATCATCCCCAGCCAATGTGGGCTTAGTGGTGGAAGATTTGGGGAGGGCAGCCTCTCATATCTAGCGGATATTAAGTTCTCCGTTGCTTCTCAAGCTTGGCAATTTTAAGAAATGTGGAATTTCAGGACTTCCCCAGCCAGTCTGGAGGCTGAAATCCACACGTCTTAAACTTGTCAAGTTTGAGAAACACTGCGACCTAGACTCGGGTCCTGTTCCCAGGCTGGTTGGGTGCGATGGAACTTATAGTCCGTGTCAAGAGAGCTATCACGGCCCTCCCTGACGACCCTTTTGTAAAAACAAACAAAAAAAACACGCGTTCGTAAAAGAAGGACACGCGTTCCCAGTCGAGCACTAGCTTGGGCACATCACCCCCTGTCGACCTTCTTCCGGCTTCCGCCCGTCCTTGAAGCCGACTTCCTGCATCAGCTCTTGGAGAGGGAGAAAGGGAACGCCTCCTGGCGGAAGTGGAGCCCTTTCCCGCTGAGAGCTGGGCGGAGCGAGTGGAACCGGCGAAGCTTTTCTTCTGCCCAACTCCGCCGCCGGCCGCTCGGTGCGGTTCTCGCTTGGCTGGACGTCGCGAACCCGAGGAGCTCCAGGGGTTGCCCGGCCTTGCCCTGCTCCGCCCCGCCCTGTCTGGCCGAGGTCCAGGGAGAAAGGAAGGCGGGCGCGCGTTGGCTCCGGAGCTCGTTACGAGTCTCGAGAAAAGTCCCCTTGCCGCCTCCCAGAGCTGCCCCCGAAAGCGAATCGTGGACTAGTCCGGGCTCCTTCAGGTTCCAGGTAAGGGGCAGGAGAGTGGGAGAGATCTGGACGCTTTGATATTAAAAGTGGTGGGGGTTTTTTTTTGGAAGGGGGGGGGGATGCCAAGGATTTACATTGCATTGATTGCCCACCAAAAACATTGCATTGCTTTTATTGTGGACCCTGCTCTGGTGCTCAGTGGGACTCGTTGGATGCCTGAAATATGGGGTTGTGTAGTATTATTGTTCTTGGCAAACTAACGTGGGTTTTTCTTCTTTAATTTGGCTCACATTTTGGGCATGATGACTTTGTACGCCTGCAACGTGTATGGTAGATGGACCAAGAAGTCCCTGTCTCAAAGTCTTCAGCTCTTCTGTAGAGGCATAACAAAAAGCCCCGAGACACAAGCGCTGGGCCCCTTCTGTATCTGTGTCATCTCGCAAGGCATAGACAGAAGTGTGTTTGTATGCGAAAGAATGAAAGCAGTGTTGCACTGATGTACACCAAGTCTCCCCCTCCTTGCATTTCATCAATATAACACACACACATATACGCACGTGCATACTCACCCTTCTCAGATGCCTTTGAAATCTGGAGTCCCCAGGAATCTAAAGAACCTTGTTTTCCCATTACATATAAAGATTTAGCAAATAAAAAATGACCAGAAGCCTCAAATGCCTGAACGGGAATATTTGCAAAGTTGCATCTCCTAGGAGAGTGTTGAGTGGTAGAGCAAAGATAAGGAGTCTCATTGTTCAACTCCAAGTCCCAGCAGTCCTCAGAATTCCTCACAGGGCTGTTATGATTGATTTGTTGTTATTCTTTGTGTTGCAATGAACTGCTTAAAGTAGCATAAAAAAAATAACTTGAGATAAACCGGTCTATAATCCAAGAGTTCTTTTATTTCATTCCTTTTTTTCATATGATTTATGGTGTGATCTTTCTCAGGAATGTCTTTCTTCTCTGGGAAAAAAATTGAACCTAAATTTAGCTAAATTTGACGACCATTTCATAGTTTATTTCAGATACATTTGTACCAATCTAGCAGGCTCTTGGTGTTTACTGAGGCAAAATAATTAATGAGGGGAAATGGGGATTATGCATGTCATTATCCAGAATTGCTTGGAGAGAAATAGTTCACTGGAATAATGTTAATGCAAGTTCATCACCATTTGTATGAAATTGGCCATCCAGAAAATGGGGGAATGAATGGGGAATTACTCAAACTATTTTTTCCTTACATGGAAAACTCAACCTGTAGGGGCCTAGAAATCTAAGAAGTGTAGATCCATGGTTCTGTAATGATTGTTACAGGACAGAACATCTTTTACACTTAAATCTTTATTTTCCCAGACTACAAATTGTTTTACTGTCCACCTGATGGAGAATGTGACCAGTGCCCTACCTGCTGGAGCAGTAGCTGCTGTACTAAAGCCCAGCACAGAACTTCCTAAAGGGAGCTCAACTGTACATGGCTATGACTTTGACCATGGATTAGACTATCATGCCTTGCTCCAGTCATATCTCAACACTG
>NW_015397175.1:5667-7573 GCF_001527695.2 Protobothrops mucrosquamatus
CAAAGAAATCAACAATCCAGAATCAGTCTGTTATTGGGCACAAAAGGTAGGCTGAGAAAGTAATTTCTGTTTAATCCGTTGTTTAACTTCTTTGTAAATAAGTGCTTGTCTTGGTTGTTGCATAATGGGAATGTCTCCTTTTTTCTAATCTCTGATCACCTTAAGGCCTGTTTTATAAAAGTAGCACTCAACTTACAACTATTAGTGACCATTTGAAGTTACAACAACACTGTAAAAAATGAATTATGATCATTTTTCACATAACTGTTGCAGCATCTCCATGTTGTTACATATCAAAATTCGGACATTTAACTACTGGCATGTACTGTGTTTCCCTGAAAATAAGACCAGGTCCAAAAGAGGCAGTAAGTCTTATTTTTTTTTGGGGGGGGGGGTGTCTTTTTTACTCACCTCCTGCACCGACAGCCCTGCCCAGCAAGTCCGCTTCTTCTGAAGCCGAAGGAGCAGCTTCATTCTGCAGCTGCATTCTGGACTGCATTTCGCAGTCAGGCCTTTCTGGAAGGCCTCTGCAGCCAAGTACCGAGTTATGGATTGAATCCATAGCTCGGTCCTCGGCTGCAGTGGCGTTTCCTGAAATGAAGGCCTGGCTGCAGAAGACGCCTCAGAAGAAGTGGGCCGGCGAAGAGATGCTTGGCTGCAAGGTAAGTGGATGCGGGGCGCATGGGGCAGATCCACAAACCCCTCCCCCCCCAGCTTGATTTTTAAGTGTGTGCCTCACCCCAAAACTAGGGCTTATTTTGGGGGTAGGGCTTATATTAGGCCCATCCCCAAAACTCAAGCTAGGGCTTATTTTCTGGGTAGGCCTTCCTTACTTTCGGGGAAATGGTAATTACGATGGTTTCAGTGTCCTGGGGTCATGTGATCACCTTTTGTGACCTGACAAGCAAAGTCAAGAGGGAAATTGGATTTACTTAATAACTATGTTACTAACTTAACAAGTTCAGTGACTCACTTATCATGCCAAGAAAGGTCATAAAATGGAGCAGAACTCACTTAATAGCTGTCTTGCTTAGCAGTGGAAATTTTGGACTCAGTTATGGTCATAAGTCAAGGTCTATCTGTATTTATATGATCTTGCACGTGACCTTTGTATTGCTGATGCTGCTGTCCCATTCATTTCCCAGTGTGTAGCTGGTTCTCCCCGCCCCCCCCCCCCCATTACTAGATATTTCTTTAAAACTGGGCTCCAAGGGAAGAAAAATAAATATTTAATGCATGAAACAAATGCAGGCAGTGCCTCTCTGGCTTCTGTGAGCCATGCTACTTATATTTTCTCAACAGAATAACATTCCTGTATTGAGCCCAGCAATAACAGATGGATCCCTCGGAGACATGATTTTCTTCCATTCCTATAAGAAACCAGGTCTTGTGCTGGACATCGTAGAAGGTGAATGAAAATATTTACAACATAAGTTGGCCCCTCAACAATCTGTATTCTGCTTGCAACTTCTGCTTTAAGACAAAAAGGCAGCTCAAGGGTTATGAGCTGATGCTACATGCCTTTTTTTAGTTATAAAAATTTGTTGAACTCTGATTAACAGACATCAAGTAACTAAATTATAGTAACATGCAAGATGCATAGAAGAGAACTATTGAAAATAAAAAGTACTAAAAGGCAAGGAAAGATACAGTACCATACATGTAGAAAATTACCATATACAGTATTGAAAATTATTATTATTATTATTATTAAATTTATATCCCGCCCTTCTCCTTGCGGACTCAGGGCGGCTAACAATCAAGTAAAAATACACAGATAACATTACAAGATTAAAATTAATTAAAAAGGAAATATTTAACTGTGATCTAATTAAAATATAATTAAAACCCCCTCTAAAAATTTCCCCTAGGCCAGTCCTGCAAGCTGGAATAACCATGTCTTAAG
>NW_015397176.1:0-7572 GCF_001527695.2 Protobothrops mucrosquamatus
GCTTTCCCAATGTGGGTTGGAGAGGCAAAGAAGCAGGAGAATCCACCAGTTAAGGATCATAATCATGCTTCAGACCACATACTAAGTCATCACCATGACCAATGTGGAAAGAGCTGAAATATGGAAAGGAATTTCTTAAGCTGAATTATTTCTAAGAACTCCATTTCCCCAGAACTCCATTTTCTCACTATTCCATTTACCTCACAGGAATCAAGCAGTTTAAGGGTGCAGCACAGAAAACTTCATCATTTCTAAGATGTGATTCCCAAAGTTGAGTGTGGTTTTCAAAATGGCATATGACCAATGTGGAATATAATGGAATTGTTGCTTCTTGTGATTTGGAAATTATATTTCTATTGATACAGGCTAAAATTACATTTACTTTCTTAATAGCCATGTCATCTTGCAGATTCATATTCTGTTTGTGACCCATTAAAATCCCAAGAGTTTTGCACTTGTGCTATTACCAGGTCACATAGCCACCATTACTGTTATTTGCAGTCCTATTTCTCAAACCTATTCAGAGTTTGTTTCTGTCTTCTAAAATATTATTGTAGCCAGTTTTGTGTCATTTTGTGTGTTATAACAGCTGAATATCCTCAGTTTTTAAAGAACAAAGATGATTAGGGGACTGGAGGCTAAAGCATATAAGGAACGGCTGCTGGAATTGGGTATGTCTAGTTTAATGAAGAGAAGGACGAGGGGGGACATGATAGCAGTGTTCCAATATCTCAGGGGCTGCCACAAAGAAGAGGGAGTCAAGCTATTCTCCAAGGCACCTGAAGGCAGGACAAGAAGCAACGGGTGGAAATTAAGCAAGGAGAGAAGCAACCTAGAACTAAGGAGAAACTTCCTGACAGTTAGAACAATTAACCAGTGGAACAACCTGCCTCCAGAAGCGGTGAATGCTCCAGCACTGGAGGTTTTTATGAAGAGACTGGACAGCCATTTGTCCAAAATGGTATAGGGTTTCCTGCCTGAGCAGGGGGTTGGACTAGATGACCTCCAAGGTCCTTTCCAACTTTATTATTATTATTATTATTATTATTATTATTATTATTATTATTATTATTATTATTATTATTATTATTATTATTATTATTATTATTAACACAGAACAGAAAGAAGGATCTAAAGTATGTGAGAATGAAGTGGGAATGAAAGGGAGTGCTTGGTTAAATGACTGCTTAAAATCATGAATAATATTGCATTTAGTTGAATAGACATGAATTTCCAAATGAGGCAGCCTATTAAAAACAATGGTTTTAATGATTAAAGCCAGGTTTAATCCTGAATTAAATGATCACATATTGTTTCTTCTTTGTTTACAAGATGAATTAAACATGGGTAGTATGTTGGATCTCCTACTTTTATCTTCAAGAAAGTTGAATAGTTTAGTGAAATATATCTAAAGTTTAAGTTACAATAAATATAACATTTACTTCAGAGCTGGGCAATTGATTTGGAATGTTGAGGTCTTATCAAAATGGCTGCTGTGATGAATGCAAACACAATCCAAAATTAGACTGATGAGGCTGTAACCTGTTATATAGGACCTTGCTCAATAGTAGTAACTGTGAGAGGGATCTCGGAGTCCTAGTGGACAATCACTTAAATATGAGCCAGCAGTGTGCTGCAGCTGCCAAAAAAGCCAACACAGTGCTAGGCTGCATTAACAGAGGGATAGAATCAAGATCACGTGAAGTATTAATACCACTTTACAATGCCTTGGTAAGGCCACACTTGGAATACTGCATCCGGTTTTGGTCACCACGATGTAAAAAAGATGTTGAGACTCTAGAAAGAGTACAGAGAAGAGCAACAAAGATGATTAGGGGACTGGAGGCTAAAACATATAAGGAAAGGTTGCTGGAATTGGGTATGTCTAGTTTAACGAAGAGAAGGACGAGGGGAGACATGATAGCGGTGTTCCAATATCTCAGGGGCTGCCACAAAGAAGAGGGAGTCAAGCTATTTTCCATGGCGCCTGAAGGCAGGACAAGAAGCAACGGGTGTAAACTAACCAAAGAGAGAAGCAACCTAGAACTAAGGAGAAACTTCCTGACAGTTAGAACAATTAACCAGTGGAACAACCTGCCTCCAGAAGCAGTGAATACTCCAACACTGGAAGTTTTTAAGAAGAGACTGGACAGCCATTTGTCCGAAATGGTATAGGATTTCCTTCCTGAACAGGGGGTTGGACTAGATGACCTCCAACATTATTATTATTATTATTATTATTATTATTATTATTATTATTATTATTATTATTATTATTATTATTATTATTATTGTTGTTGTTGTTGTTGTTGTTGTTGTTGTTGTTGTTGTTATTATTATTATTATTATTATTATTAAACTGAGCAAAAGACATGCTGGCATTATAATGCAGGTCCAGTCCCTTTTGCACACATGTTCCAAAAGGGTGGAAAATTGCCATTTTTGTCATTCTGTTGAAAGAAACAAAATCCTGCAGACATTGCTGACCTGACCATGTTGTCTAATTCTATAGGGCATTTTATGGCAGCAGATGGGTATGTTGCTTAATAAATAATTATTTTGTAGCCATTGCCATTTTTATTTTCTATAAAATAAATAATCAAGAAGGTGGATCAACTTCCTTTGTGTAAAGGTTCTGGCCTGTAGCATACTTTAACTGAAAAAAGTACTGGAAGAAGAAGTTGCTAGTGTACATATTTGAAGCTGTTTGTCTTCCTTCCTTCCTCTCTGTGTATTTTAAAGTAGCAGCAGGGCAGGAATATTTTGGGATAAAAAGAAAAACACTGGCATTTCATTACTTAATTGTCTCCCTTCCTCTTTTGGCATATGGACAAACTTCATGCAGATACTTGGCTGCTGGATATTGCAACATCAGTTGCTGAGCAACACAATTGCTATTGTCCTGAAACTCTGTTAGTGGGCTTCCTGTTAGGGCATAAGGTTTGCTGTAGGAATAGGATACTGTGCTCTATAAACCTGGTCTGGGTCAGCAAGCCTTCTCATACATGATTTGTGGTGAAGAGTAGAAGATAATCTCAAGGTTCATGAAGTCAAAATTAAGTGTGCAATGCAAATACAATTAAAAGAACAACATATAGAAAACAAGTGTTCAATTATTCTAAGTGTTTAAAATGAAGATTAGGAGTTGGAAGGGGAGGGAATAGGAGAGAAGGGAAGAGTTTTCCCATCCCCTACATTACATTAAATAATCTAACAAGTGCTTAGTCTTAATCTGCTTAACCATCCATTACTGATGGAAAAGAACAAGCAGCAAAGCATCTTACTTTGATGAGAGCAGAATGGTAGTCCATTTTGAATCTTTAGCTCAATACTGTTCTTATTATGTTTGCAAAGAAATAGAATTTGCTCTTGATAGAGAGGAGATTTCCCAATCCATCCATCCATCCATCTATTTTTATTTCAGATATTAGAATGTAAGTAGTAATGTAACAACTGATTGAATGAATGAATGAAGCTTCCTATTCATTATAAGCTTACTTTTTGTTAACATCAAATTCACACAGTACTGATTTTTTGCTATGTCCTAAAAGAGACAAATTATTTAGAAGGAGTAGAAACTTGATAATTTTCTCATGTTATCTCTGTGGACAATTACACATGAACACACACAGTGTTCATCATTTAACACTTCACTCTGCATCCACAAACATTCTTCATTGCTTTTCTAAAATCATACATAATTACCAACTAATGTTAGTCCTTGCTGTTATGAAGCAGCAGCAATAGTGATGCTATCAACCAGTGTTGCTTTCTTAATGACCTCTCTCATCCATTATGAGCAAGAAATGCAAGGAACAGAAATATGTGTTATCTTTTAGTTTTCTTTAGTTATCTTTTAGTTATCTTTTAGTTTTTGGCACCTGACAAGTGTTTTCTAAAATGTGATACATTTCCTCTTCTCACTTGTGACATTCAGTTCAGGCATGGAATCTGAATCTAGAGCAGTGTTTTTCAAACTTGCCAACTTTAAAATGGACTTCAACTCCCAGAATTCTCTAGCAAGCATGAAGTTAAAGTCCACTCATATTAAATTTGCCCGGTTTGAAAAACACCAATCTAAAGCAATGGACCAAAGAAGCATATACAAATAGTGCAATGAGCTGTGCTTTTTAGCTTATTTGCCAGGGATGGGGGTAGTAGACTGCCAAAAGTAGAATGCATCCTGCAAACTAGTTTTATAATATAGTTCAGGGCCATCCATGTATGTCTATGTAAAAAAAAAAGAATCAAGATGGCAGATGCAATCAAACTTCTTCCCCTTTTTTAACCTGTATCACCCCTGGATAAAGTGAAACAAGCTAAAATGCCAGTGAATTACTGTGAAGTAACATGTATAATCAGTAGAGTAAACTGGGATTAAATCAGAGCTAAATAGTAAAAGGATAGTAACTGAGGTAAAAAAAAGTTTTATCTCTATATAGATAATGCTTTCTGCTCAAGCAAATATAGCAATCTGGATCCAAAGTCTTCCAAACTTATGTATGATTTTGGAAACTTTGTATTATAAATTATTTAAGCCATCTAGTTCATCCTGGTGCACTGAACATAATCTTGCAGTTGATGCTCAAGGAATTCTGGCAGTTAGATAACATTTCATGCTTTTGCATAATAATGTTCTATAAACTGTCTTAGAGATCAAAAAAGTCAACCAAGCTATTATTGTTGGTTTTACTTCATAGGTGCAACCAGTTCACATAGTTGCAACTTTTTGATGCTTTGTTTGTTTAAGCTTAGCAGAGTTATAAGCTAACTTGACTGATTCTATAAGTAGAAATATGTATATATAATAATCATAACCATTGCTTGATCCCCTTAATGGAAGAACGGCTAACTAAATTGTAGGAGTATGTTTTGATGTCTAAAATAATTTTATATCTTATCAAATCAAATCTGACACAAAAATCAGCTGAAATTGAAAACCAATCCGAGGCTACAACTTAATATATGGAGCTGTACCATATCCAAAATTTGGGTTTCTCTATATATAGAATTTAAATTTTAATTTCACAGGATACCAACTGATTTTTAGTAATACACATAAATTTATGATAGCCTATAATTTTACCCAGCAATTTATGCTGTGCTGACCATAGTTTTTATATTCATTTTTAATTTAGAGTTAAAACTGACATTTAGTTTGTTTAAGGAATATAATACTTTCAGTTATTTATAGCCTTTTATGTCATACTGAAAATTATAACCTCTATGATATTTTAAAATCCATTGTTCATTCATTGATATTTTAGTTTTTATTTCCTTTTCTTGTCTTTTAAATGCTTGTTTATATTTTTACTGGACATTACAGAAGATATATAAATGATTTCTATTGCCTTATTTCATTGGAGTTAGGACTGGGCAATCAATAAATATGTCTATTTTTAATAACTAACATTTAAACTATATATCATAAAATGATGGGACTTTGTAGTACAGTATTATAGAATGTTTTCTTAGGCAATAAACAATAAAGCAATCACATCTAAAATACTATATAATCTCTGAAATTTTATTTTTGAAATAGCCACTCTTTTTTTTCATTCCACATTTATTTTGAATGTCTACTGGCTCTTTATATTAGCAATTGTAGAGCATCTAGACAGAGCAAGAGTGAATTATATCAATAGTTGCTCTAGTCTTTGCTTGGACAAGCCAACTACTAGCTTGTCCAGACAGAACAGGAGTAAGACCTAATAATTATCTAGCTTTGTGTGTGCAAGCCATTAGGCTTATCCAGGCAGAGGCAAAATGAATTCTGACAAAGATCTATCTTTTGATGCATATGCCTTCTGGATTGCACATGTAAAGTTGAGTTCCTGTCAGAAGTCATTCATTTCCTTTCTTTTTTCTTTTTCAATTAGATATTTTAGAGAAAACATGAACATGAAAAGAAAATGATCCAAGAAAGGGGGAAAAAGTAGGATATAAATGAATAAACAAGGGATTTACAAATTCATAGACATTTTCCAGCAATTGATTGAATGTAATACATCATTTTAAAAACTTAAGCTATTGTAAGCATAGCAAAGATGTCAGGAACTAAAGTCAGCATAGGCTAAAATATTAAATGAAATTATGGACTGCAATAAATTCCATCCATACTAATAAGATCTTTTCTGATTTATAAGTCCTATAAAATTAAAATATAAAATTGTGGGTGTGGTAGATACCTGTGTAATGAATTATAAAGAATGGTTGCCAATTTGAGTTAAATTCTGTGTCAGATTTACTTTTGAGATAAAAAAATAGAAACATATTGTCCCAACTTATTTTTTCCCTGTAGAAATGATTATAGACATTCTTTCCAATAAAAGGCCTATGGAACCTTTGCAGCAGGTGTCATCTAACAAAGTTAATCCAGCCCTCCCAATACCACAACATATACACACATAATTACCTAATTAATTGAGGATATCTTGTGAGAAGATGAAAGCATATTTAGTTCAACAAAATGTTGGAGTTGGGAATTCAAATTTAGCTGTTAAGATTTGCTTCATTCGAGCATGAACCATTTCCCAAAATTGTTGAGCTTTATAACATTACCACTAGACAGTGTTTTTTTTTTCTAAAAAAAAAAAAGGTGCTGGAACTCACACATGTCATACAACCTGCCTTGCCTACCCTACAAGGTTCCATCCAAAAAAGGTGCCGGAACTCCGTTCTGGGCGTTCTATGAGAAAAAAAGCCCTGCCACTAGATATACAAGAATGATTCGTCAGGGCCTTCCCCTGCCCTGCTAATAACTGGTTTATCTAGGCGGGAAGGCAAAACAGGAGTGCAGCCTATCAGAGGTCTTCTCCTGCATGTATAAACAACTGGTGGCTTATCAAGCAGAATGGGAATAGGTTCTGACAGTGATCCTACTATGCATGTGCAGGATCAAAAGATTTGTGACCCTCCTCAAATTTGTTTACAACTCTTTTTGGACCACTCCATTGTAAACAATGATTTATGACTTAATTTTCTCAAAATCACAGTGTGGACTTTGACAAGCACAACTTTACATGACTTAGACCAGATACAGGGCAATCTTTCACTTCTCCGTTTATTCTTGCATTTGCCAGGAAATATCAAACAAAGGAGTATTATGGCATCATCATAGGTCTGAAGGTCATGGCTGGTGAGGTTAATTAATTGAGCCACATTTGGAATCATAAAACAAGTTGGAAAAGCAGGTAAGGATGTTTCTTGAGCAAGTGAGCAGGGAGCAACACATGCATATTGTACGTGTGCTAGAAACAATGGCATCACTTCCTAAAAAGGAGGATTTGCAGTTTCCACCAGAGATCCCTGTAGAAGGCAGAGAAAAGATATTAATTCCACTGTTCAGCATAACTAAAATACAGACAAATCACTGTAGTGGGGTGCCCCAAGGCTCTGTTCTGGGCCCAGTGCTCTTCAACATCTTCATCAACGATTTGGATGAGGGGATAGATGGGGAACTCATCAAATTTGCAGACGACACCAAGCTGGCAGGAATAGCCAACACTCCAGAAGACAGGCTTAAGATACAGAAGGATCTGGACAGACTTGAACACTGGGCACTATCTAACA
>NW_015397176.1:14412-15780 GCF_001527695.2 Protobothrops mucrosquamatus
CCCCTGTTCCTTCTAATCCAATTACTAATCCTGCACTTGTCTGTTTGGGACCCAGTATCCTCCCTTCTGTTTATTAGGAGGCAACTCTCTCTTAAACATCTGCTTCTGTAGTTTTTCTTCCTACACAGTTGGATAATCATACAGAGGCATTAACTGTTATGTATACGTTCTTTGTGTATTCTTGTAATAAATCTGTATTAGATTAATCCAATAGCAGACTTTTACTTTGTCACTACAATAATCCATTTGACAGAAGTTCTGGTCAAGATCTAATTCCTGTTCTGTTTAACTATTTTACTGTATGTCTTTGAATGGTATAACTGCAAACTAAAGATCTGTAGGACAAATATTGGGGACATGCACATCATTACATTCAAGTAGGTGAGAACATTCAGAAATATGAGTTTAAAAGTGGTATTGGCCTATTTCTTAGCACTGTTGCTTTGGAAATGGGGTTCATGAAGAGAGCTTGTTCAGAGGTCATAGATGCATTCAGATATGACAACTACCTATGTGAAAGTATGTAGAAGAAAAAGTAGGGAATCTGCTGTGGGCTTTGGGCTATTCCCCCACAGCAAAAGAGCTGGTATGGAGAAGGGGAACTTTAGAACTTAAAAATATGGCTGACATGGTAGCCATTGTGAATTATAAAACACAAATTTCTCAAGAGCCACACTGGTAAGGTTATTCCCCTCATTTTCTTCTAGCCTCCGAAAGTCTTTTACTGTCCCAGCTTCCCTTTATGATTTTTCTGGATAGAAGAGCACACTTCCAAACAAAACCCTGGATTGCAGCCACCTTCCATTTTAATGCTTGGAAGAGAATGCTTAAAAGTAAACATAAAGCTGGAAGTTGTGCATCATTTTTTTAAATACAAAAGAATTTTTAAAAGAAGGGAAGAGAAAAATGGTTGGAAGAGAGTCTGACAGGCTCTGAGGAAGGTTTCAGTGAAACCTGCTCCATAATTTACTTTTGGTATAGAATGAGTGTGCCTGGAATATAGGAAAAGAATTCTTTCTTCTATAGAAGGAAAAGGAGGGTGTGACATATAATACTTTTGAGAAGATTGATTGTATCATATTCTTTCAATATCTCCCAACAATTAAGCAGTAAAAAACAGGGACAGGATCTAAAGTGGAATTGAAATTGCTGCTGCATCTGCATCCATTAAAAAAAAATCCCTTTCTACAAGTCAAATGCAAAGCATATACAAGCAGTAACAGTTTTTCTCATTATTTATACAAAAAAGGGGAAATTACACCCACATTCACATTTAATATTGCTGTACAACTGCACCTGGACTATTATATCCAGTTTGATTGCCATGATATAAAAAAGATGTTGAGGCTCTAGAAAGAGTGCAGAGAA
>NW_015397177.1:0-3112 GCF_001527695.2 Protobothrops mucrosquamatus
AAGCGGACCTGACCTAGGGTGGATTTTACATTGGGTTTTAAATATTCGGAAGACGCAACATTAAAATTCGGTTTAATTCGGTTTTAAGGGGGGGATTGTATATATGTTCTGGTTTTAAATATGTTGTGCGCCGCCCTGAGTCCCTGTCGGGAGAAGGGCGGCATATAAATTAAATAAATAAATAAATAAAATAAATAAATAAATTAAAAAGAAATAGAGGCTGCTGTGCATGAGTTCTCTCTCTCTCTCCCTCCCTCTCTCTCCCTCTCTTTGTCTCCCTCCCTCTCTTTCTCTCTCTCCGTCTCTTCGATCTTCTGTTCACCTGGCAAGCTGGCTTCACGCTGTTCTCCGACAAGCTGATACACATTCTTACTGGGCTGGCTCTCTCCTGCCCTTGATCTGCCAGTCCTCTTCCCCCACTCAGAGTGTGTGTGTGTGTGTGTGAGAGAGAGAGAGACAGAGAGAGTGTGTATGTGTGAGAGAGAGAGCTGCTGCTTTCTGCTGCTTCCTGCTGAGATGCAGCAATGGCAGGAGTCCTCCCCAATAAGCTTGTCAGCTTGTCCGAGAACAGCGTGAGGCCACTCTCTTTTTTTACACAGAGAGAGACAGAGAGAGACAGAGACACACAGAGAGAGAGAGAGAGAGAGAGAGAGAGAGAGAGAGAGAGAGAGAGAGAGAGAAGGGAAGTGCAAGTGCCTCTCTCTGTCTCTGTCTCTCTCTCTGCAAATGGCGGAGGAGGCTGGAAGCCGCAGGAGAAGGCTCAAAGAGCCACATGTGGCTCCGGAGCCACGGGTTGCCAACCAGTGTCCTAGGAAATATCAAAGTCATGAGTATAGAATACATGAGGGGCAGGGAGAAGGAATATATGCCAAAAGTATCTGAGTGTTTTGATGGATCATGAGTTGCTTATGTAATACAGCTTAAAACAACCAAATAGCAATTCTAGATTGTATTAACCAAAGTATAATGTCAAGATGAAGAGAAAGTCATAATTCTTTTCTATTATGATTGGTCAGAATCAACTTTGTTTCTAATTCTAGTTCCACATTTTAGGAAGACTACTGACAAAATGGAGTAAATCAAGATGATAATAGACTTTGAAATGAAAAGTGATGAACAATTGTTAGAGGTGTTGGGTGAGTTACAGGTGTTGGGAAAAGAAACAATGGGTTTAAATGGGAAGGAAGCAGACCTTGGCTGAATATTAGAAAAAAAAATCCTAATAATAAAAACTGTTCAACACAGAGGCATACCTCAGAGATATTACCAGTGCTATTCCAGACCACCGTAATAATGTGAATATTGCAATAAAGTGAGTCACACAATTTTGGGGTTTTTTCCAGTGCATATAAAAGTTATGCTTACACTATTACTGAAGTCTATTAAATGTGTTCTAATATTACATCTAAAAAAATGTACATACCTTAATTAAAATACTTTATTGCTAAAAATGCTAATCATAATCTGAGTTTTCAGTGGGTCATAATATTTTTGCTGCTGGAGGATCTTTTATACATATATGTATGTACGTATGTATGAATGTATGTATATATAATAGCGCGGGATTAACACTAGGGAAAAATATTTGCAAAGCAAAGTGAAGTGCAATAAAACAAAGTATGGCTATAAGATTGCTTCAGGAAAATAAAGTCATAAACATCCAACTGCCTAAAATGATCCTGTGTTAGGAGGAGGTATTGAGTTGCGCTTATGTGCTATATAATTAGCTTATACTCCAAAACATGGATACAAATAGTGATCTGATATGCTACCTTTATCATCTCTCAATTTCAGTAATTTGTTGGAATTAAAAAATGGTTTACTTGCTTCTCCATTTGAAATAAAACATATCACTTTAAAAAACTTAAAACAATATTCCTAATATGTACACATTATTCAAAACTTTAAAATTCCATTGTCAATGGCACTTGGCTCAAGTAACCTCATTTAAAAAATTGATCATGAAAGACAAAATAAATCCTTACCATCTGATTCTGAAGCTGCTCGAATGATTAAATAACTACTGGGTAATGGCTGTGTTATAGAGCCAACAGCTTCACCTTTAGGACCCTTAAAATACAAAACAATATTAATTTGATTGTATTGTAGATCAACTTGCATTCAATCTATTCATAAATTATCTTTTTTTAAAAAAATGATTTTACCAGCAAGCAATAGCTTTCACTAGACTAGCTGTTACAACTGCCCTTTTCCTAGTTCATCAGATGGCAGTACAAGTCAACTGTGGATGTAATTCAATGTTAAACAAATTATACTCAGATTAATAACTGCATAAATAAACCACTTGTGACTGCTCACCAGACAGGGAAATCAAAAAAACATGGTAAACTGCGGTATTTATTCCACGTTGCTAAAAAAAAAAAAAAAAAAGCTGCATGGATATAGTCAAGAAGACTTGAGCTCAATCTGAGAGTATTTTGTCTTTACTTTCCCATTCATTGCATCCCCAAAAGCAAGTATAAACATTTTAAAAATATCTTTCTCTTTTAAGAAGGAGGCTTTAAGGAACTCTACATGGCCCATTCAGTTTTGCATGAAAAACAAGCAAAATACATTTAAATAATCAAGCTGATGGAAAGAATAGTGATGACAACTCCATCTGAATGCTTATTTCCCCATAGAAATGGAGAAGCAGCTCAACCATAACGGAATTAGCAAAAGTGAATTTGCATTTACAGATACTTGCACCCAAATAAATAAGGATGCATAGAAAGGAAGCCATAGGAGCAAAAGGCAATTCTACTATTTATTGTCCAATAAGCAGAAAGAGGCAATTTTGTTTTTAAAAATCAGATAAAATGTGATATAAGCAGCTTGATGGAAATTTAATAAAGCAATACTAAACAGTTTAAAACTGGAAGTCATCTACTGTGAAAACCTATAATTGTGCTATAATTGGAATCATAGGTTAATGGAAATAAGAAATGCTAACAATGATCTGCATGCCATCCATAATCAAAAGTCAGATCTTCCTTTTCAATCTTCATTAACTATCCAAACCAACTGAACAGCTGAACTTTAGAGTTTTATACTGATCAAACAACTTTATAAAAGAAATATTCATTTGGACCAATCTATGACAACTAAAAAG
>NW_015397177.1:5999-7572 GCF_001527695.2 Protobothrops mucrosquamatus
CAGAAAGCCTTTTCGCTTGTATGATGTCATGTGCTCCCCTCAACTGTCCTGGAGGGCAAATATAAAAGGATACCACTGGCTAAAAGATTCTGTCCCTGTGATTCTGGAGAGGTGGAAACCTCTGGACATGTCCTTCTTCACTGTTCTTTTTATAAAGACATTCAAACAAAATATATTTTCCCGATAATTAATAGCTATCCCTGGCTATTCGGATACCATTTATCTTCAGCGGTTGCTTAAAGACGTAGTTATGGTGCAGGTAGCTAGATTCTGCACAGTAGCACTAAAGATTCATCGCAACTTGATGAGTAATCTATTATAACCATTTTAAATAACTGATAATGCATCAAATCTTTTGATATCATCACCCCTTTGTATTTTAGTATCTAATAACTACTGGGTTTCCCCGAAAATAAGACCGGGTCTGATTATTATTATTTTTGCCTCCAAAAGAGGTACCAGGTCTTATTTTCAGGGGATGTCTTTTATACTCACCTCCGGCACCCACAGCCCCACCCAGCCGGTCCACTTCTATAGCCGAAGGAGCAGCTTCATTCTGCAGGAAGGCCTATGCAGCCGACAACTGAGCAATGGATTCAGTCCATAGCTCAATTCTCGGCTGCAGAGGTCTTCCAGAACGGAGCTATGGATTGAATCCATAACTCGGTTATCGGCTGCAGTGGCCTTCCGGAAAAGCCTGTGACTGAGAAATGCAGGCCTGGTGTCGTGCCTCCGTCAGAGCCTGAATCTGCTGAGGAAAATGAGTGGGAACTGGACCCTATGGAGGTCGAGGGAGAGGTGTCAGTGGCTTCACAGTAATGTGGGGAAGAGCAGGCCAATGCAGGCCAGGGCCTTTCAGGATTGGAACAGGATGAACATGAGAGACAGAGCTCAGGCGATGAGCAAGGGCCACCCTCTCCTGATCTTAGAGCAAGGAGAGTGGAGATGAGGGAACAACGCAGGCAGGCTCAACTACTCAGGAGGAGACTGCCTCGCCCCTCTCCACAAGGCACACCTGGAAACTGAGACTTAAGGAGATGCTGTGGGGAGCGGCATTTGTTGGGAACAGACGCTGAATGTTTGGAGTTTTGTGTGCCGGTGCTGATCTTGGAAACAACTCTCTGATCTCTTGTTCTGTGTTGTGATTTCTGCTTGGAAACCCTGAAGCTCTGACCATTGGACTAGCTGACAAACTTGATTTGGTGTTCAAAGACCTCGGACTGAATTTTGGCTTCTCTTCTGAAACTGCTCAGGCTAGCTTGTATTTCCACAGACTCGTTAGATTTGGGATGTATGTTTCATTCCTTGTTATCTACGTGGCCTTGAGTAAATTACTCTTCTAATCTAACTGGATGTGAAACTACTTGCAGCTAGAGCAGGGGTGTCCAAACTTTTTTCAAAGAGGGCCAGATTGGATGAAGTGAACGTGCTGGAGGGCCGAACATTTTTCCAAACATTCTTTGAACCATTACAATTAAATGCAAATGAATTATTGTATGCCTCTTTCCTCTCCCTCTCTTTCCTCTTTCTCTCTCTCTCTCTTTCCTTTCCCTTTCCTCTCCCCTCTCTCTCT
>NW_015397178.1:0-3170 GCF_001527695.2 Protobothrops mucrosquamatus
AATGAACTACCCCCCGAGATCCGGATGATTCCGGATCTCCTTACTTTCCGCCGCGCCCTCAAGACATGGTTTTTCCAGCAAGCGGGCCTGACCTAGGGAGGATTTTAGGTAGGGATAATTTTAAAAGTATTTTAATCGGAAACACAGCTGGTAATATTTGGTTTTAATTCGGCTTTTATCGGGGTTTATTTTTTTTTTTATTTTTTTTTGTATTTTTGTATTTTTGTATTTTGTATTTTTTGTATTTTGTATATTATTTGTTTTTAATATGCTGTGAACCGCCCTGAGTCCTATGGGAGAAGGGCGGTATACAAATTAAAATAATAATAATAATAATAATAATAATAATAATAATAATAATAATAATAATAATAATAATAATAATAATAGGTGTAGAATTGCTGCTGCCTCCATGGTAATCACTATTTGGTGGTCAGGGATGGTGAAACCGTGACAGAAGAAAACACTGCATTAACAGAGGGATAGAATCAAGATCACGTGAAGTGTTAATACCACTTTACAATGCCTTGGTAAGGCCACACTTGGAATACTGCATCCAGTTTTGGTCACCGCAATGTAAAAAAGATGTTGAGACTCTAGAAAGAGTACAGAGAAGAGCAACAAAGATGATTAGGAGACTGGAGGGTAAAGCATATAAGGAACGGCTGCTGGAATTGGGTATGTCTAGTTTAACGAAGAGAAGGACGAGGGGGGACATGATAGCAGTGTTCCAATATCTCAGGGGCTGCTACAAAGAAGAGGGAGTCAAGCTATTTTCCAAAGCGCCTGAAGGCAGGACAAGAAGCAATGGATGGAAACTAATCAAGGAGAGAAGCAACCTAGAACTAAGGAGAAACTTCCTGACAGTTAGAACAATTAACCAGTGGAACAACCTGCCTCCAGAAGCTGTGAATGCTCCAACACTGGAAGTTTTTAAGAAGAGACTGGACAGCCATTTGTCCGAAACGATATAGGGTTTCCTGCCTGAGCAGAGGGTTGGACTAGATGACCTTCAAGGTTCCTTCCAACTTTATTATTATTATTATTATTATTATTATTATTATTATTATTATTATTATTATTATTATTATTATTATTATTATTATTATTATTATTATTATTATTATTATTACTTTGAATGAGTTTTGACTCCTGGGGACTGCTTCCTGCAATTTTCTTGGCAGTATGTTTTGGAAGTGGCTAGCCACTGGTTTCTTTCTAGGGCTGGCAGAAGTAGGTAAGTGGCCCGAGATCACCTAGCCAGCTTTCAGGCAAAGGTGAGGCTTGAATTCAGAGTCTTGGTTTCTACTCTGACACCAAATTAGCTCTTGCAAATGAAGATGGGTGTGTTAAAAAACATGTTCTGCTCCTGTGTCAAATATGATAGGTGAGGGTGGACGTTCGTTCTTCGAGCTTGTGGGTTGGTTTCCAAACGTTTCATTACCAGGCTAGGTGACAGCTTCAGCAGAATTTCTCTAAGCCTGTGGGTTGGTCTCCGAACGTTTTGTTACCAGGCTAGGTAACATGCTCAGAGGAATTTAGGAGATTCCCCACAAGCTTGGAGAATGAACCTACATCTCGTCCTACACCCGAGCTACACATATTCACCACTATTGCAAATATGATAGGTATACAGTACCCATGCTTGCTCATAATAAACATTTTACTGGTACATCACTCCATATTGAATGGTTGAAGAATTCAGCAGCAGCCTCGAACTCCGCTTTTATATTTTGAGATATGATGCATGCTTCAGCTCAATTTGTTGAGTAGAGACAAGTTGAAGGTTCACGTCACGATACACTCAGGGAGGGCTACTCAAAGGACACTCACCCATTCTGGGAAAAACATACGTAGGTATAAATCACGACTTCTCTTGTTACTGCTTAAAAGAGACAGTCTGGTTCTTTCTGAATTGCTCCTTTATGTGTGTTTTATCAAGGGACAGCAGCTCTTGAAGTCCTAATGTGCTACTCATGACTGATGTGGTGAAAATACACATGTCTGTAGCCTACAGAGAAAGCAGTTTTCTTTAGGACAGGATGTCATCCTGAAGGTCAATGCCTGATATTGTTGGATGGTCTCTTTATACGTGTCTTAGGATAAAACAACAAAAATAGAATGTTACTAAGGAAAATATGATACCAACACTTGTAAATGTCCAAGAACTTTTTCTGATCATTTTAGTTTTGCACAAATAGACTTGTTTGGACATTTTCTTTAATTTTCTTCTTATAGGAAAAAGAAAATAAGAAAACTTTAGTGCCATAAGTGGTATCCTTTACCAAGTTTAAGTTAAATGTAAATATTACTTAATTTCAGGATGGTTATTTTTAACACAAAAGCAAGAAAGTAACTGATAATGTTTTAAAGCCAATTGTTATCACTATGATTTTTTAAATACATTTGCCCCATTTTGAAAATGTTCTATCTGAAAAAATGAGAAAAATTCCTCCATTTTGATAACAAATGGCATGAGCAAGTTAAAGTCAGTTCTGCTGATTCCCATTGCTATCAATGGTAGGATTATTCCCTTCCTTCAATTGTCTCTGGATGAGATCACGAGAACTAACAAGGATTTATGCTTCACTAAACAGAACTTGAGAGCCAGTTTGGTATAGTGGTTAAGGCATCGGACTAGAAAACCGGAGAAGCCCACTGGGTGATCTTGGGCCAGTCATTTTCTTTCAGCCCTAGAAAGGAGGCAGTGGCAAACTACTTCTGTAAAATCTCCCCCCCCCCCCAAAAAAATGCAGGAACTTAACTAGGTGATCTCTGAGAATTTGATACAACTAAACAAATAAAAAGCAAAACTAGAGCTCAAAATTCAGGATATTTATGTATTCAGAAATATTTTCCCCCTGTTCAAAGCAGGAAGGGAAGACAAACTATTATAAGCAAAGCCCTCTAAATCTAGACCCATGTCATTAAAAAATGCCCCAGTATCACTACTTCTTTTGGTAAAAAAAACAACAACAACAACTATTGGTAGTCACTCACTTTTGGAAGTTGTTCTGGCAAAGAGGACTAGAACAGAACAAGGCGAAGCCTTGTTTAAAGGCTTAAATTCTCCTCCAAAAACTCCACTGCCACTAGGAAGCCTGGCCAATGGAGTTGTGATTCTTTTCTCTTTGACCTGAGAGTCACCAAAAACTCAATTTCCTAGGTTT
>NW_015397178.1:5170-7572 GCF_001527695.2 Protobothrops mucrosquamatus
AGGATTTTATTTAGGGACGATTTTAAGTATAATTTTAATTGGAACACAGCTTCGAATATTTGGTTTTAATTTGGTTTTAGAGGGGTTTTTATTTTTATTGATATGTATATCTGTTTTAATATGCTGTGCACCGCCCTGAGTCCTGCGGGAGAAGGGCGGTATAGAAATTAAAATAATAATAATAATAATAATAATAATTAGAGAATACAATATAAGGCAAAATTACGGGTAGGCGCCAAAAACATAATTTGTTTTGGGCTCCATTTTGCAAAGCAGATTGATTTGATTTGAATGGCTTTTAGTCAAACTTTGCTTCCCCACAGGTTGAAAAATAGAGGCTCGCAAAGTGTTTCTTTGTCTTTCCACACACTTTTTGAGAAAAATGAATGTTGAATTGCTTGAGGAAAACTATAGTTTTCTGCTTATTGGCAGAATTTGATCAAATTTTCCTTTTGAATCAAGGCTGTTTTGCAGGGCTGCCATTAAAGGAGTAGTGGCAGGCCAGAATTAGAATTAGTCTCTTCCTCTGCCACTAGAATAACCTGAAAGGCTCTATGGCGCATGTGTCAAAAGTGACATTCCACAACGTTTTGGGGACACACCAGTATTAACCAACACCTGACAACAGCTCTTCTCGAAAGCATGTCCCGTTCTTGAGCAATTTTCAGAGGTCACTGAGGCTGCGCAAGAATGGGGTATGCTCTCCAGCAGCCTCCAGAAGTCACACAAGAAGGCAAGGCTCTTGAGTGGCTTCTGGATTCTCTGAAAATTGTGTGAGAAAAGGGTGTGCTTTGCACTGTTTTCAGAGGTGGCAGAAGAGCATTCTCTGAAGGCACTTCAAGAACAAAGGCCTCATATGATCTGGAGCTGCCTCAGAAAGAGACCACTGCCTGAGGTTAAGTGGCATCCATCAGATCTTGGGGAATTTCACACCCATAGCTGGACTATTTTTTTAATTAAAAATGAATAGGTAAAGAATCATTTCTCTTTTGTTTGAGGTCGGTTGGGGATATCAGCAAAATCAAGTCAGGAATTTTCTAAATTTTTGACACACTGAGCCCAAACGGTTCACCATTACTGGCTTAATTCATTTTGAAGGAAGTGCAGACATATTTACTACTATTGCAAGAGCCTGTAGCTCCACCAATGCATAATCCACCCTTTCTAATTATCCAGCTGGTGAGATGCCCAGAGAAACTGTTAAATACTTAAAATGTTTCAGAATTATTATATCTAGATCACTTTTAATTAGTTTCTATTCTTCCCTGTCTTAAGAGGCATTGCAGTTCCTTCTTCTGTATAATCTGCTATCATGTCTGCATTGCAAAGAAAAGAAGAATGCTGATATAATGAATGGAGTTTTCTGACAAATTACTGGAAATGTGTTCTTAATTAAATGGTTGTAAACCAGATCCTCTTTCATAGACTATCAAAACCACTCCAAAACTAGGCTCATGAAAACAAATGCAATGTTTGTAATGTTATCAGATGTATTTAAAGAACTTATATTAACTGGGCTTTTTTAAAAAAGGATCTTATGCAAAACAAACATAACATTTCAACAGAAGGATTACTCTGAAACTTTTTTTTACAACATTATTGCATCTCAAAGATCTGGTTACAGCTGGATGAAGATTTTCAGTAGAAAATAAAGCTCAGGGTATGAAAAGGTTTCTCTTGTTATATATTATATTTTCCATCTTTCTGCATTTCTTTTCTGCCACTTACTCTCTGTTGTATCCAATATCATTTGGGGATTTCTTTCCCTATTATACAATGACCCCAACCAATCAAGGACCACATCGTGAACTTAATGACATCACAGAAACAGTCAGATTCAATTATATGGCAATGTCTTGAGGGCAAATGAAGTTTACTCTGCACTCACTCTGAAAGACTGAAGCTGTGTGTTTGTGTGCCTCTGTGTACACACTCCACAATACTACATAGTGTGTAGATAGCCATCAATGTCAGACTAAATGGAGACAAAGGCAAACATGATTAAAAAGGTATAATTATTATAGTTACAGTAGTAACCAAATTGCAGCCATAATAGATCAGCCTTTCTGAGGGAGTGGGAAATATTCTTCAGAATTTATACCCAAAATTTTCCTGCTCTTTTATAAAATAACCCACAAAAACTTGATTTTTTTTCTTATTTCTAACATTATTCATGTAGGTTTATACTGATTGGTTGTTTACATCCTCTACATTTTTGCTCTCCGGTTCACATAAATCCTCTAAGTTAGGCTGGAATTTTCCAGGTATGAACTGAGATCTCATATAGTAGTCCTCGACTTACGACCACAATTGAGCCCAGCATTTATGTTGCTAAGTGAATTTTGCCCCATTTTATGACCTTTCTTTCCACAGTTGTTAAATGAATCATTTCAGTTGTTAAG
>NW_015397178.1:12098-14776 GCF_001527695.2 Protobothrops mucrosquamatus
CTTTGTGACTGGCCCTGTGTTTTTCTACATAACCTGTGTGGTGCCTGAGTTCCTCTATTGTCTTACCACCTATTTGGTTAGTGCACTTTGTGTGGCACTCGCTATTAGAGGCTTCATTTTGCTTGACAGCAAGGTTGGTATTCTTGTCCACACACACATCTATGCTACATGCACTGGTAGCCCTATAATTTTTAGATTGTAATCGACTGCTTCTTTATTTGTGTTTAGATTCCTTTATTCCAGGGCTTTTCAGCCAGTGGTATGGGTACCACCTGTGGTACATTGGCACCTGCCAGGTGGTATGCGACCATCCTAGAAAAGTAGTAGCGGAGGAGGGGAATGAGCTGAACCAGTGGCAGCACCGCACAAGCCTGAGCGAGAGATGGCTGGAGCTGCAGGGCTGTCAGGGCTCAGCGGAAGCGCCAGGATCAGTGCCACTTTCCAGCTGATCGGTGCTTCTTCGGGGCTGTCAGGGCTCAGTGGAAGTGCCAGGATCAGCGCCAGGGTCCAGCTGGAGCTCGGCGTTGATCCTGGCACTTCTGCTGAGCCCTGAAGAAGCACCAATCAGCTGGAAAGCAGCACTGATCCTGACGCTTCTGCTGAGCCCAGAAGAAGCGCTGATCAGCTGGAATGTTGCAGCATCTCCAGGGTCTTGTGATTTACTTTCAGATGCTTGGCAACTGATTCATATTTATGATGGTCACAGCGTCCCAGGGTCATGTGAAGTGACCAAAACCTGCTGCAACCACCCAGCAGATGGGGGGAATAAAAACCCAAACACCGCCCCACCCCACCCCTGCTGCCAATCCTCAACAGAAATGCTCACAACAATGAAAACCTCGGACAGGAGGAAGAGCGCCGCCGGGCACTGTCTTGCTCGGCTATGGCTTGGGGGGCACTTTTTTCAGTGCCATTGTAACTTCGAACAGTCACTAAGCGAACTGTTGTAAGTCAAGGACTACCTGTACTTTATCACTTTTTTCCTTTTTGGGGGGGGGGGTCATCAAGTTTTTGACACCTTGCTAGGCGACTGGTGGTACTCGGATATTGCCATATCCTAAAAGTGGTACAATCAGGGCTTTTTTTCTCATAGAACGCCCAGAACGGAGTTCCGGCACGTTTTTGGGATGGAACCTTGTAGGGTAGGGAAGGCGGGTTGTATGACATGTGTGAGTTCCGGCACCTTTAAAAAAAAAAAAAAGCACTGGGTACAATGGGTGAAAAGGTTGAAAAGCCCTGCTTTATTCTACATCTGTAACCTGATGGAAAATCATATCTAAAGGTTTCTGATCTGGGATTTTATTTGGGGGATCCAGAAAGTATAGCCATTGTCTACAATTTGTTTTGCATGGACATCTCCAACCATGTAGCTGAGTGTTAGGAGCAGTAATTTGTGAAGAAGGAGGTGAATATCCTCCTTGACGTCAAGTCTTGACATCAAGCATGCCTCTGAGAAAACTCAGAGATTATCTTTGCAAAATGTCTGAAACTTCATCCAGCAACTTTTATCCTATTGGTGGATTAGGTAAGGGAGGAAGGGAGTGGAGCAGCATATGATAATGTGTAAAACACTCATATTTGAATATATATGTGACAGACTATGGATTTGCAAATGACAAGGCAGCTTTGAAAGAAAATGGCATGATGGTTTTGAAAGAGAGAGTAAAATAAAAAGCAATTTTCCTTTAATGCACTCTAATCCCATGGTATACCAGCTTCTCCCCAGTCTCTGCTCTGGTCCAGCATACAGTTCAGGGGATGCTTCACTCCTGGATAATCATCCTTCTTTCTGTTATGAGCCCTGAATATTGACCTTGATATGTCAAAAGTTGATGGTGGTGGTAGGCTTCAGTGCAGCACTTCTGGCTATTTTTGAAATGAGAATATGCACCACTCAGTCTTCCAGGAGATGTGGAGATCCATATTTCTATGAAAATAAGTAACTACAAAAAATATAAATAAATATGCACCCTTAAAAAAAACAAAAAACTAAGAGTGCTGTTGATGACGGGATAGGAGCATCTGGATTCCACCACCCCTGTCCTTCCACATGTTCAGGGAATGATTTGACAGTTTTGTTTTCCTGCCCATTGATGACATGTAGACAGGAGAAAAGCAGCCAGATTCTGCTTATTGCTACTCTTAAAGTAACCCACATTGCTTTCTCGAAGGCAGCAACCTATCCACCAGCATACTCTTCTCCCCTGTCAAAGAAAGGAAAAAAAGATGTAAAATCAGGATTTTTTTGTCATAGAACCCCCAGAACGGAGTTCCGGCACCTTTTTTGGATGGAACCTTGTAGGGTAGGCAAGGCGGGTTGTATGACGTGTGTGAGTTCCGGCACCTTTTTTTTTTTATATACAAAAAAAGCACTGTGTAAAATGGTCATGCAGATGTGTTCTCCAGTCCTACTTCTTGTGATGCCTCCTTAAACGCTTATTTTTTAAAAAAACATTAGGCAAGGTATTCTAAGTTTTGGCTCCTAATTCACTTCCTTATCTATCCTTGGCTTCTCTATTTTATTATTTCAATACCATTCCCTTCTTTCCCCATATTCTATAAGGATATACAATAATATCCAGTAATAAAACAAAATTTCCCTTTCATCTGGAACAGACATATTCCTTCCCCTTCCCCAATATAATCATGATAAATAAGCAATTTGCTTTTCCTTGTGA
>NW_015397179.1:0-2068 GCF_001527695.2 Protobothrops mucrosquamatus
TGTGAAAAACGCTGACAAATCCCTTTTTTCCCCAGTATCGTCGGAACCTGTAATGGTTACTAAACAAATTGTAAGCCGGGGACTTCTTGTAAGCGGAACCTTAACGACGAGAAGAACTGATCTGATAAAGCAGAGGTCCCCAATCTTTTGGACACCAGGGACCAGTTTCGTGGAGAGAGGTTTTTCCACGGACCGGAGGTTGCGTGGTTTTGTGTGCTGCCTGCATCCCACGGATGGGGCTTTGCTTGTTTGTGCGGACCGGTTGCTGGCATGCTGCGGCACCAGGGATTGGGGACCCCTGTGATAAAGCCCAGTTGTGAAATCTGAATTAATATTGTCCTGAAGTGCACAAGCCTGCAAACACTGGCATGGGTGCCTTCCCAGACTTTAAGTAGACAAATCAAGCAAAAGGGCCAAGCTTAAAATTTTATTTCTCCAGGGAAAGAAAGAGCTGTTCTCTTAGCAAAGTAAAAAAAAAACACTGTAATTTTTAAAAAGAAAAACCTGCTTGAAAAGCAGAATCCGTAACATATAATGCTGATTAGTCACGTCCTGATGAACCCGGGTTCCAGACTGTGGGAGTGAGTAATGTTTTCAAGCGCCGTGCGTCTGGTGGACAAAAATAGCAGGAACCCTCTCCTACTAATTTAGCGCTTTAAACCTAATCGGGATTTGCTAGAAATCTAGCAGGAAGGGTGGGGGGAAGGCAGTGCAGGAAATGGATGGAAACTAACCAAAGAGAGACGCAACCTAGAACTAAGGAGAAACTTCCTGACAGTGAGAACAATTAGCCAGTGGAACAACCTGCCTCCAGAAGCAGTGAACGCTCCAACACTGGAAGTTTTTAAGAAGAGACTGGACAGCCATTTGTCCAAAATGGCACAGAGTTTCCTGCCTGAGCAGGGGGTTGGACTAGATGACCTCCAGGGTCCCTTCCAACTCTGTTATTCTGTTACTCAAACAAAGAGAAAGATTGGAGAGACATGATAGCAGTCTTCCAATACCTCAGGGGCTGCCCCAAAGAAGAGGGAGTCAAGCTATTCTCCAAAGCGCCTGAAGGCAGGACAAGAAGCAACGGGTGGAAACTAATCAAGGAGAGAAGCAACCTAGAACAAAGGAGAAACTTCCTGACAGTTAGAACAATTAACCAGTGGAACAACCTGCCTCCAGAAGCGGTGAATGCTCCAACACTGGAAGTTTTTAAGAAGAGACTGGACAGCCATTTGTCTGAAATGGTATAGGGTTACCTGCCTGAGCAGGGGTTGGACTTGATGACCTCCAAGGTCCCTTCCAACTTTATTATTATTATTATTATTATTATTATTATTATTATTATTATTATTATTATTATTATTATTATTACTAT
Organism: Protobothrops mucrosquamatus; assembly: GCF_001527695.2. Classification (NCBI taxonomy): domain Eukaryota; kingdom Metazoa; phylum Chordata; class Lepidosauria; order Squamata; family Viperidae; genus Protobothrops; species Protobothrops mucrosquamatus. The sequence continues at coordinate 1,367 of NW_015397179.1, forward strand.
AAAGCAGATTCGCAGATGCTATACAGGAAGTCCCCGACATACAGCAGTCCGCTTAGTGACCATTCAAACTTACAACGTCCTGTCTCATATTTATGATGGTGGCATTGTCCGTCTTTGACAAGCAAAATCAACGGGGAAGCTGGATTCACTTCACAACTGTGTGTCTTAACAGCTGTAGCAATTCGCTTAAGAAGTGTGGCAACAGAAGTTGTAAAATGGGGCAAAATTTGCTTAATGAAAGTTTTGCCTAGCGACGCACCCTTTGGGCTCAGTTTGTCCTCGTAAGTCGAGGATGGCCTGGAACACCGAAATGTAAATTTTGTAGCGCATCCTTCATGCTTTTCTCAGGGAAAGTGGCTTTTAAATCAAAGCAGAGTGCTTGCCTTAAGTCCCAGCATGCTTTGCCTGGCCACTGAATGGAGAGACCCACAGCATCCTGTATTGAACAATAGACAAAGCACTAAGCCAGGGGTAGGCAACCTTGGCGTTTTTATGACTCGTGGACTTCAACTCCCAGAATTCCTGAGCCAGCATGGGGAAACTATGGCCCCTTCATGACTTGGGGACTTCAATTCCCAGAATTCCTCAGCCAGCATGGGGGAACTATGGCCCCTTCATGACTCGTGGACTTCAACTCCCAGAATTCCTGAGCCAGCATGGGGGAACTATGGCCCCTTCATGACTCGTGGACTTCAACTCCCA
>NW_015397179.1:2449-7572 GCF_001527695.2 Protobothrops mucrosquamatus
CCCTTCATGACTCGTGGACTTCAACTCCCAGAATTCCTGAGCCAGCATGGGGGAACTATGGCCCCTTCATGACTCGTGGACTTCAACTCCCAGAATTCCTCAGCCAGCATGGGGGAAACTATGGCCCCTTCATGACTTGGGGACTTCAATTCCCAGAATTCCTCAGCCAGCATGGGGAAACTATGGTCCCTTCATGACTCGGGGACTTCAACTCCCAGAATTCCTGAGCCAGCATGGGGGAACTATGGCCCCTTCCTGACTCATGGACTTCAACTCCCAGAATTCCTGAGCCAGCATGGCTCAGCTTGGAAACCTCTCCCTTTCCCTTCAGCATGGCTGGCTCAGGAATTCTGGGAATTGAAGTCCACCAGTCATAAAAGAGCCAAGGTTGCCTACCCCTGATTTACATCACTATTGATAGTCTCTGAGAATGAGGCGCCCAGCTCTTTCTCCTCACCAATCTATCTGTGCTTCACTGTCTCTTGGCCCCCTGGAAGGTAGCCCTAATCACCAGGGGACGGTGAGTTCTAGTCCCACTTTAGGCATGGAAGCCGGCTGGTTAACTTTGGGTCAATCACCAGGAGACGGTGAGTTCTAGTCCCGCCTTAGGCATGAAAGCCAGCTGGGTGACTTTGGCCAATCACCAGGGGACAGTGAGTTCTAGTCCTGCCTTAGGCATGGAAGCCAGCTGGGTGACTTTGAGCCAATCACCAGGAGACAGAAAATTCTAGTCCTGCCTTAGGCATGAAAGCCAGCTGTGTGACTCTGGGCCAATCACCAGGAGACAGTGAGTTCTAATCCCGCCTTAGGCATGAAAGCCAGGTGGGTGACTTTGGGCCAATCACCAGGAGATGGTGAGTTCTAGTTCCGCCATAGGCAGGAAAGCCACCTGGGTGATTTTGGGCCAGCTTGTCTCTTGAATATTAGATATGTTTGGTGCCTTGTGTTACTTATAAAATAATAAAGATGGGATAAAAAAATCTAATTAATTGAAAGCTAGTATCAACTCCCAGCATTTACAAGCCGAAAACATTTGGGGAACTTTGCCTCATTTTTTCCCCACAATGTCCTTAGTCACCAGGACTCACAAGACTTTGGAAAACCTTTTGATTTCTTCCATGCCATCCGGGGAAGATTCAGACAGTCTATATTGTCGGGGAAGGACACCCTGTCCTTATTTGACCGGTGCAATAAATACACCCGTGCTCGGGGTTTAACCGATCATTGAAGCGTAACCGATCTTGCTTTAAGCTATGGTGGTTTGCACAGCGTGGTTTGTGGCTTAGCAAGTGGTTTAAATGTCACCGTTAAGCCAGCCTTGGTTTTGGGCGACGTACAAGGCCGGGAAGGAATGACAAAAGCTGAACAGTGAAAAGTTTGTTAAGATCAAGGCAGGAAAGAGGGGGGAAAAATTGGGTTTGGTTGGAAGGAACCGGTTCTGTGGACCGCCAAAACTCTTCCCATTGAGGCCAGCAAGGCTCAACCTCCTACACTGCTGTGGCTGTGTTGACTGGAAAATTTGCAAGTTGTACGATTTACACCCACTTGTTTAGTGACCATTTGCAGTTTCGTCGCTGAAAAAAAGGGACTTATGACTTGTTTTTCACACTTACGACCGTCGCAGCATTCCCCAAGGGTCACGTGATCAAAATTTGGAGGCTCGGCAACTGGCATGTACTTACGACGGTTGCAGTATCCAAGGTCATGCGATCCCCTTTGGCAACTTTCTCACAAGCAAAGTCAACCGGGGGAAAAGCCAGATTCACTTAACAATCGTGTGACCGACTTAACAACTGCAGCGATTCGCTTAAGCGCCGTTGGAAAATGGGGCAAAACTCACTTAGCAACAGTCTCGCTTAGCAACAGAATTTTGGGGTCCAGTTGTGATTGTAAGTCGAGGACGTCCTGTATACAGCTCACTGAAAATATATATTTGCTGAATATGTATTCAGGCAATCGCCTCTTATGTTAAGAGCTTCCCTTCTCGATCCCAAACATCAATTTAAAAAAAACAACAACCCAACCACAGAAGTAGTAGTTGTTATATAATAATAATAATAATAATAATAATAATAATAATAATAATAATAATAATAATAATAATAATAATAATAATAATAATAATAATAAAGTTGGAAGGGACCTTGGAGGTCATCCAGTCCAACCCCCTGCTCAGGCAGGAAACCCTACACCATTTCGGACAAATGGCTGTCCAGTCTCTTCTTGAAAACCTCCAGTGTTGGAGCATTCACCGCTTCTGGAGGCAGGTTGTTCCACTGGTTAATTGTTCTCACTGCCAGGAAGTTTCTCCTTAGTTCTAGGTTGCTTCTCTCCTTGCTTAGTTTCCACCCGTTGCTTCTTGTCCTGCCTTCAGGCGCTTTGGAGAATAGCTTGACTCCTTCTTCTTTGGGGCAGCCCCTGAGATATTGGAACACTGCTATCATGTCCCCCCTTGTCCTTCTCTTCGTTGTTGTTGTTAGTTGCAAAGTCGTGTCCGACCCATCGCGACCCCCTGGACAACGTTCCTCCAGGCCTTCCTGTCCTCTACCATCTTCTGGAGTCCATTGAAGCTCACGCCTGCTGCTTCAGGGACTCCATCCAGCCACCTCCTTCTCTGTCGTCCCCTTCTTCTCTTGCCCTCAATCTTTCCCAGCATCAGGCCCTTCTCCAGGGAGTCCTTCCTTCTCGTTAGGTGGCCAAAGGACTTGAGTTTCATCTTCAGGATCTGGCCTTCTAAAGAGCAGTCGGGGTTGATCTCCTCCAGGACTGACCGGTTGGATCGCCTTGAAGTCCAGGGGACTCGCAGGAGTCTTCTCCAGCACCAGAGTTCAAAGGCCTCCATTCTTTGGCGCTCAGCCTTTCTTATGCTCCAACTTTCACAGCCATACAGAAGTAGTAGAACATGTGAAGTGATAAAACCGGCCAGCACAAAACCCCAAACAAATAAATTGTTGTTTTGGTCCACCTATTTGGCTTATCCAGGCAGTGGCGTGGGTTTATGGGCCAGGACGTCAGGAGAGACCATAAACTAGATCTGTTAAGTTAAACCTGGTTAGATTAACCCCCGAGTAAGTCTGTTGGGCACTCTTAGCTGCACCATCAGCGCGGTAAAATGAATGCAATCAAACACGATAACCTTGGTTTGCAGTCAGCTAATTCCACTTTTGAAGAACGGGTTGCAGGAATTGGGAATGTCTAGCTTAATGAAGAGAAGGTCGAGGGGGGACATGATAGCAGTCTTCCGGTATCTCGGGGGGCTGCCCCAAAGAAGAGGGAGTCAAGCTATTCTCCAAAGCGCCTGAAGGCAGGACAAGAAGCGACGGATGGAAACTCATCAAGGAGAGAAGCAACCTAGAACTAAGGAGAAACTTCCTGACAGTGAGAAAAAATTAACCAGTGGAACGACTTGCCACCAGAAGTTGTGGGTGCTTCAACACTGGAGGTTTTTAAGAAGAGACTGGACAGCCATTATTTGTCTGAAATGGTATCAGGTCTCCTGCTTGTGCAGGGGGGTTGGACTAGATGACCTCCAAGGTCCCTTCAAGCTCTGTTATTCTGAAGACCTTGGAATCCTGATTTTCTGAATTATTTTTCCCCCGGAGAACTTTTCCCTTTCTCCTTTAGCTGCTCCGTTGGTTTTCTTCCTCCTCTTCCTTAAGTGTGTTGCAAAGCCAGTGGGGAGGAAGGGAATTCGGGAGAGGTTTTAAAACAAATATGCCTTGTGCTTTGGCTTCCAGACTCTCCCTGCAATGAGCGGCCGGGGAGGGGGGGAGGGAGAGGGAGCATCTGGCAAGGCAGACCCTTGCCAAGTTTTGGATAAAAGTGAAATAATCTGGGAACTTCTCCACTTTAAAATTAGTTAAAGGGGGTGTGTGTGTGTGTTTCTGTGCCCGCTTGCCCGTGTGTTTTTGTGCAGGGTGGGTGAATATAAACGTTAAAAAACAAACAAACACTGGATGATTTAAGCATTTTTTATTATTATTATTTTCAATAACCCAGTTGTTGTTGTTGTTGTTGTTGTTGTTGTTGTTGTTCTTCTTCTTCTTCTTCTTCTTCTTCTTCTTCTTCTTCCTCTTCTTCCTCTTCTTCCTCTTCCTCTTCCTCTTCTTCCTCTTCTTCTTCTTCTTCTTCTTCTTCTTTCTTCTTCTTCTTTCTTCTTTCTTCTTTCTTCTTTCTTCTTTTCATTGTTATTGTTATTGTTATTATCATCATTATCATTATCATTAAAATAATATCCAACTGTAATTGCCTGCAGACTTCCTCAATTGCCAGATCCCAGTCTGACTTGAGCAGATCAGGATCTGGCAAATTGAGGAAGTAAGGCAATTACAGTTGGATTTAATAATAATAATAATAATAATAATAATAATAATAATAACAATAATAATAACAATAATAATAACAATAATAATAATAAACCAATAGTAATAGGCGCCTTGGTGCAATCCCAAAACAACTGGAGCACCACTGGAACACCATCATCGGCATTGACAAATTTGCCATGAGTCAATTGCAAAAGGCGGCCTTACTAGGAACCGCTTCCATCCTGTGACGAGATCTGTAATACTATCAAACACCCACATCTGCCTATCCCAGGTCCTTGGGAAGGACTCGATAGGTAGACAAAATGCCAAATCCAGTCTGAACAGCTGGCTGACTGTGCGATCCATAGTAATAATAATAACAATAATAACAATAACAATAATAATAATAATAATAATAATAGTAATAATAATAATAATAATAGTAATAATAGTAATAGTAATAATAATAATTCCAGCTGTTTAGCACAGAGGTCTTCAAATTTGGCCCTTTTATGACGTGGACTTCAACTCTGGCTGTATCTATCTATCTATCTACCTACCTACCTCTACCTACCTACATCTATCTATTTACCTACCTACCTACCTACCTACCTACCTACATCTATCTATCTATCTATCTATCTATCTATCTATCTATCTATCTATCTATCTATCTATCTATCTATCTACTTCGTTCTGAATCTTCTTCCGTTCAACAGTACGGTGCATGAACCAAGCTAGAAAAATATCCTTTTAATCTCTCGGGAAGGTTTACACGTTCGGTGCTGGGAGAGACAGGCATTCGGTGGGAAAAGCAAG
>NW_015397179.1:14641-16544 GCF_001527695.2 Protobothrops mucrosquamatus
AAAGAAAGAAAGAAAGAAAGAAAGAAAGAAAGAAAGAAAGAAAGAAAGAAAAAGGATTGTGGGGTCCTTGGTGCTCTCTGAGCTTGGTGGTTTCCTTGCAGACGTTTCATGACCCAACTAGGGAACATCATCAGTGCTAGAAGGGAGTGGGGGTGTGGAGGAGGGGGGGAGGGAGAGAGGGAAGGAGGGAGGGAAGAGGAGGAGGAGGAAGACTGGGGCCTGGGTGCGCTCTGAGCTGGGTGGATTCTTTGCAGATGTTTCATGACCCAACTAGGTAACATCATCAGTGCCAGAAGGGAGGGGGGTTGTGGAGGAGGAGGAGGACTGTGGGGTCTTTGGTGCTTAGTAACCGGCTGTGCTGGGAAGGCCTGGAAAAAAAGAAACTGGAACAATTGGGGGAAAAAACAGGTTTTTTTTCTGTTGTTTTTTTTCAAACTGCTTTGGCAAAAAAGAAAAAAAAGACCCTGTTTTTCCCCCCAATTTTTCCATTTCCCCCCCCCCTCAGGTCTTCCCATCTCTAGCTGAACCACAACTTCCTTTGTTCTTAGCCAGCCTATTGCCTAGCACATCTGGAAGACATCCAGCTGTTCCCAGGCTGTGGAGTCCCAAATGGCTCCTGGTTAATGAGCCTTCCGAACAAATGCATGCTGGTACTCCCTGACTTACAGCCGTTCGTTTAGTGACCATTCAGCGTGAACAACAGCACTGAAAAAAAGGGACTCACGGCCGGTTTTCACACGGCGTCCCCCCCGTGGTCACCTGATCAAAATTCAGACGCTCCTAGTTAGGAGGGTTGCGATGACCTGGAGTCACGTGATCCCCTTTTGCAGCCTTCTGACAAGCAAAGTCAATTGGGGGGGGGAGCCGGATTCGCTTAATGACCAGCTGACTAATTGAACGACTGCAGCGATGCGCTCGTCACAATTGTGGCGAGACAAGTCGCAAAACCGGCCAGAATTCATTTAACCACTGCCTTGCTTAGCGACAGAAATTTGAAGCTCCTTGTGGTCGTAAGTAAGTCAAGGACTACCCGTGCAGCCGTTGTATTTGGCTGACCGAAAGACCTGTAGGCTGGCATCTTCCAACCTATAATAATAATAAAGTTGGAAGGGACCTTGGAGGTCGTCTAGTCCAACCCCCTGCTCAGGCAGGAAACCCTATACCATTTCAGACAAATGGCTGTCCAGTCTCTTCTTAAGAACTTCCAGTGTTGGAGCATTCACCACTTCTGGAGGCAGGTAGTTCCACTGGTTAATTGTTCTCACTGTCAGGAAGTTTCTCCTTAGTTCTAGGTTGCTTCTCTCCTTGATGAGTTTCCATCTGTTGCTTCTTGTCCTGCCTTCAGGTGCTTTGGAGAATAGCTTGACTCCCTCTTCTTTGGGGCAGCCCCTGAGATACTGGAACACTGCTATCATGTAACCTTTTAGAGCAGGGCTTTTCAACCTTTTCACCCATTGTACCACTTTTAGGATAAGGCAATATCCGAGTACCACCAGTCGCCTAGCAAGGTGTCAAAAACCTGATGACCAAAAAAAAAAAGAAAAAAAGGGAAAAATGTGATAAAGTACAGGTAGTCCTCGACTTACAACAGTTCGCTTAGTGACTGTTCGAAGTTACAATGGCACTGAAAAAAGTGCCCCCCAAGCCACAGCCGAGAAAGATGCCTGCCTGCCCACCCGGCGGCGCTCCCATTCCACTCCCCCGCTACCACTTTTCTAGGATGGCCGCGTACCACCTGCCAGGTGCCAATGTACCACAGGTGGTACCCGTACCACTGGTTGAAAAGCCCTGGACTAGAGACGTTCTGGATTAACATTGTTAGGGAAGAAGGTCCCTGAGGATCCCAGAGTCTGTGTAGAATTTTAGGAACTGTCTTCATTCACCTATGTCACGTCCGCTTCTT
>NW_015397180.1:0-2100 GCF_001527695.2 Protobothrops mucrosquamatus
CTTGTCCTGCCCTCAGGCGCTTTGGAGAATAGCTTGACTCCCTCTTCTTTGGGGCCCCTGAGATACTGGAACACTGCTATCATGTCCCCCCTCGTCCTTCTCTTCATTAAACTAGACAAACCCAATTCCAGCAATGATGATGATGATGATGATGATGATGATGATGATGATGATGATGATGATGATGATGATGATGATGGAATGGATCTTGGTGGTCATCTAGTCCAACCCCCTGCTCAAGCATGAAACCCTATATCATTTCAGACAAATGGCTGTCCAGTCTCTTCTTAAAAACTTCCAGTGTTGGAGCATTCACCACTTCTGGAGGCAGGTTGTTCCCATTTTCTCCCTTTTATAGCTGAGCTCACAAAGTGTGTGCACAGACTGCCTTTGAGGCACAGGGAATATACTGGTCTACCCTAATTGACTTTATTTATTTAGTGGATTGATATGGCCACGCATCTCACATAGATGATTCCAATGCCATTTTCTTCTATAAATCAGCATTCCTAGAATCCAGATGATTAATAGCTGTGCCAGCAGTTTGTTTTCTTGGGAACATGTATTTAGTGAAGGACTCGTGAGGTCCAAGCTCTGTTTCTGCATGAAGGTGACCAATGGTCACCCTAAATACATAGAAAAATACTGGACACATCTGAATTGAGAAGGCTGTTGATGACAGTTTAAAGGTCCACCTAACAGCAAACCTAGCAGTGAGACAGCGAAAACTCTTCATATTTGTGGTGTTTCTTTCCACAGAAAACATCAAAAGAAAACTGCATAAGAAAAAAGAATAAGTAAATTGTTATAAGCAGTAACTGTTCTCCAGGTATTAATTTCCTTTGGGTCAAAAAAAAACCCTCACAAAGTGGAACAGTTTTGCTCCATAAATCATTTCACCCTACCAGCAAAGCAACTAGGCATGAACTTTGAACCTTATGCCTTATCTGCAAAGCAGTTTCTCAGGGGAATTTCTGTCACCTATAATTGGCTCACTGGAGTGTGATCAGGACACGTGGTTCTGACTCTGAGGAAAAGAGGAAGCTTGGGATTCACAGAGTATAAAGGTATGAAAGGAAGTTCTCAGGGCAAAATCATGTTTTGATATGCCAGGGACTATCTTCTTCACAGATCATCAAGGTGTACTAAACAGAACTGGAAGTTTTTAAGAAGAGACTGGACAACCATTTGTCTGAAATGGTGTAGGGTTTCCTGCCTGAGCAGGAGGTTGGACTAGAAGACCTCCAAGGTCCCTTCCAACTCTGTTATTCTAAATATTCTAGATGTGCAAGTGTAAAGGACCATCTCAGTCCAAGTCAGAAGCTCCAGGGAAGCTTGGAATGAAGCCTAATGTAGACATTGTGGATCTTAACAAGCTTCTACCACACATCAGTTGAAGGTAATTCTTTGGCTGGCTTTAATGCAGCAGGTTAAAACTACTCTCAGCAAAGAAAAATCATTTGCATCCACAATCCGGAGGAAGATATGTTTGCGGCAGCTGAAATGACCTTATTGTCGTTGAAGAGACAGATCTACTCAGAGAAAAATCTCTCAAGAATCCTTCATGCAGAAAGAAAATATTGAAATTATTATCTGAAGTGATCAAGGAAATAATTGCTGATGGCTTCTTGTTAAGTGTCTATGAGATTCCAAAGTTCTATCGATATTGTCTTTCAGGTAACTGACCTCAAAGGTTTACAGAAAAGCTATCAGAGATGTTAGTCAATTTTATGAGTTTCATATGATTTTATCAATTAGATGACTTGTGAACCTCTGGAATTTATCACTGAGATCTATGAAGTTACAGCAAAACTATAAAAATTGTTTAAGAGGACAGTGAAGACCATAGAACGCAGTTGTGTGAGTGTGTATGAAGGGAGTTAAGCACTTCTGGCTATTGTTTCTTTATTTCTTGTATTTGTGGAAAAAACTGTCAGCTTCAACACCAAATCTGAAGATGGTGTGATCTCACTATATTGGCATGTGCGTTATTAAGAAATGACACTGCCATTGTTTATTGTACAGGATTTTGTGATCCTCTATTTTTCGCATACCCATAACCCAAAATCAAGCTGCCACATCAAAAGCAATAGGTTAATG
>NW_015397180.1:6233-7571 GCF_001527695.2 Protobothrops mucrosquamatus
CCCCTTGCCCCCATTTCACAAGGAGGGACTCCACACCGTCTATCTGAGGCACAGTGGTCTCCCTAGGACAGAGGCTCTCCCTTATGATGACCGCTACCCCCCCGCCCCTACCCCGGGTCCTCGGCTGGTGGAATGCCTGAAAACCTGGCGGGCAGATGTCCACAAGAGGCACTCCTCCTTCCACGCCCAGCCAGGTCTCTGTGATCCCCGCCAGGTCCGCACTTGAGGTATAAGCAATGCTGTCCTAAGGTCTCTAGAGCACTGTTCCCATCTGATGCTGCCTAGCATTTTCTTAGAGAAGACCTGATCCATCTGGGGGTTAATTACAGAAGTTCACAATGTCCTTCTTCACCCAGCTTCAATTAGCCCTGCTCTGTTGGACATGGAAGTCCAGCATATCAACTTCTCCACGATATCTCTTTAGAATGTGTCATATTTCATGGCTGGTATTCAACTGCCTCTTACAAGACTAATTTCTGAAGACATCTCAACATTTAACAAAATTCAGAGGGGAAAATAAAAATTATTTAGCAACTGATTTTTTTTTTTGTAGAAGAGTCATTGAAGAAGTTAAACATGACTGGATGTTTTTGAAATGCACCTATTGAACCATGATGGTGCAGTGGTTAGAATGCAGTACTGCAGGCTACTTCTGCTGACTGCCAGCTGCCAGCAGTTTGGCAGTTTGAATCTCATCGGCTCAAGGTTGACTCAGCCTTCCATCCTTCTGAGATTGGTAAAATGAGAACCCAGATTGTTGAGGGCTATAGGCTGACTCTGTAAACTGCTTAGAGAGGGCTGTAAAGCACTATGAAGCAGTATATAACTCTAAGTGCTATTGCTATTAACTTTGTAATACCTTTATTTGTGCTTCTCCCATGCTTTAGAAATATCTCTACTATTATAATGTAAATAAATATTATTTTTGTGACTTTATTCACTAAACTTGATAAATAGAAATTCTATTGTTAGATTTATAGTTAGATATAGTTAGATTTATAGTTAGACATTACGAATAATTGTAAGGACCTGCCTCAACTAGGTCTCCCAAGAAAGCAGAACTCTCAAAATGGGCATTATCTCAAAAAGAACTTTTTATTGAGAATTAGCGATAGTAAGGAAACAAAGCAAGGTCTGAGGAAATAGTCCACACAAGCAGTATATCAAAAGCAGTATTCGTTACGTCCCCCCCCCCAGGGTCCCACTGTTCGTTTGACTCTCAGCCAATCCACAGGTGGCATATTGTTTTGGTAACTGGCTCCTTTGGTGTGCTCTTCAAGGTCTCTCTCGGTTTTACTTCCGACCCTTTTCAGGGTCCCCCAGCGGGAGAAAACCGGA
>NW_015397181.1:0-3061 GCF_001527695.2 Protobothrops mucrosquamatus
CTGCAGGATGCTCGGCTCCTTCGGCTGCCCAGTTCTGGCTCTCGGCTCCTGTTCCGGCCGGAGTCTCTGCCCTCACCGGGGCCGGGCCCTCCGTCTCATCGCCGCTGCCCCTCGGCCTCACCCTGGCACTCCAAAGCTTTGAGCGCAGCCTCCGGTCTCACCATCATCAGCCTCACCACCCTTGCGGTCGTTGCCACCACGCTGCGCCTCGGCTGGGAGCCCTGGGGCTTCTCTGCTCCTCAGCCTCACTCAGCGCTCTTTGTCCCTGATGCTCTGGGGCTCTGGGGCTTCCGCCTCAGCCTCCGGTCTCACCAACAAAGAAGTGGGGTTCAGCTGACTCACCTGGCACACCAGGTAGCCAGCCCCCCTCCCCACCACATCCCCCTCTCTCCCCCCCCATCCTCAATCCTCTCCTGTCTGGGACTCTCACCTGCCCACCGCCTGTTCCACCTGCCTTTTGGGAGGAAAGGGGACGTGGAGAAAGATGGCTTCCCAGCGCCAGCCCTCCCCCTCCCCTGTGGTAAGGCGCGTGCTGAGTCAGGGGGCTCCTCTCGGCCCTGCACCCACCCAGGCCCTGTCCTAAAGCTGAAGACAGACGAAGAGAGCCCGGGGGTCTGGATCTGTTTGGGGGGGGCCCTCAGACGACAGCAGTCAGCAGAGTCTTCCAGGCATCCCAATGGCAGGGAGGCTCCCAGACATTCCCAGGCGTTAACAGGAAGGGAGTCAGCCTCAACTCATCCAGTCTCTGTCCAGCCTCCACTTCCAGCTCCTGGCCTAGTTTCTGCTGAGCTGCCCGAGACTTTGCACCCATCACCGCAACAGGGCAGAGTCTGAGCATGAGGAGCCCTTGTGCCCTCGGCCGTCCACCCGGCTCCCCACAGAGAGAGTCTTGAGAGACGTTATGCCCTCTTGTGCCCCATTTTCTGGCTGCCAGATAGACACGGAGACCCAAACGAGGGGTGGCAGAAAGGTCCCCAAGCAGCATGAGGCTAAATAACCTGCACAGCAGGCCCCAGACCCCACCCCAATTAGATAAAGAATGGGGGGGCTTCTCCTAACCCAGGGGTAGGCCACCTTGGCTCTTTTATGACTGGTAGACTTCAACTCCCAGAATTCCTGAGCCAGCCATGCTGAGGGGAAAGGGAGAGGTTTCCAAGCTGAGCCAAGCTGGCTCAGGAATTCTGGGAGTTGAAGTCCACGAGTCATAAAAGAGCCAAGGTTGCCTACCCCTGTCTTAGACCCTTTGAAAAGAAGGCTGAGTTCAGTCCACGGTCTTCTGGGAGGGGGAAACCTCTGGGTGGCCAATCCTGGAAGCCATTGAGGGGCCAACTTCAACCCACGTCTTCTTGAGGAAGGATCATTCATACTAAAACCTGGACTTCCTAGGGACAACATTGGATGAGAAACTCAGATGCCTTCGTACCACAACTGAGATCCTGCTTTTCAGTGCATGCCTTCATAGCCCTAACCCGCAACCGGAAGACCATGTGAACGAGGTCTTGGTACAATTCCCTGGTTTTGAAAGCTTGAGGATCCCCTGCCTGGATGCCTTCTTCAACACACCGGCTCTCAGGCTCCAGGGCCACAGCTTCTGCTGAGGGGAGCCAGACTGACCACCTTCTCCCGCTGAGACCCGGCAGACCTGGGGCAGCTTGTCCTCCCCAGCCCCCCCCCCAAAAAAAAACAGCCGCCTTCCGGGCCAGGAACCCAGAGGCGGGCAACCTGGGCAGCCACAGCCGGTCCTTTGTTCAAAGGTTACCCCAGAAGGTCCCACCGAGGCATTTCGGAAAACAGGACCCGGGGTTACCCCCCCAAAAAATGTACATTCATGCACATATTTTAATAATTTAAGAACAAGGTATTCAAAGCAGAATTAAAACATTAGTTTCAAATGATTCCGATTGCATATTTATCCTTTCGCTGCTGGATCTCTCTCGGATTGCGCATAAAAAGCCATGTAAAATTCTAAAAACTTAAGCTCTAGCTTGTTTGGTTTATATCTAAATCCGGCACTGTTTTTATGTTGTGGAGTTTTTATACATTGTGATGCTGCAGAAAGATAAAATGTCTGGTTCTTTTATTTATATAAATTTGCCCAACTTTTGAGTCACTTGTGACATGTTTTCCATTTTTCCATTTCCATTTTTCTGCTGTTATGTTTTGTTTCTTGTTAAGATATAAATAGCTGTATATTTTTTTAGGTTTTGATATATTTTTCTTTTCCTGTGTTATTATTTTTATTGTTGTTAGTATTATTTAAATAAATCACAGCTGTCTGTTCTTTAGCTTGTGTTGGCCTTCATTCCCATGGAGTTGTTTTTCCCCAAAAATCTGGGATGTTATAATGCAGCGGCATAATCTAAACATGCAGATCCAAGCAGGGGGATTCTTTTGCAGGTGACAGGTGGAAACTTTTGACAGTTTTCTAAGTGCCACCCAAGAGCTTTTAGTATGGCACCCAATGTGCTGATAACCACATAGGGAGGGAGGGAGGGAGGGAGGGAAGGAAGGAAGGAAGGAAGGAAGGAAGGAAGGAAGGAAGGAAGGAAGGAAGGAAGGAGATGGAGAGTTAGATAGAACTCATAGATAAAATAGGGTGTGGAAGAGTACACAAATGCTCTGCACTGCTCACAAAAACACACAAATACACGCCTATCCAAATGCTATTCTCTAAATCTGCTATTCTCTAAATCCGTAACACAATCTATCGCTGTGTCTTTGCACATTCCCACTTGACTGATGGCTTTGGAGCCAGGCACAGCCACTGGGGGCCTTGGCAGAATCCCTGCTTTCAGCCTGGCAGCAACAGGAAAGGAAAGCCCAGCCGGCTTTGTTGGTGGAAACGGCTCCCTCAGGCGGGGAGCCCGGCTGGCACCTCCCAGCTGCCAACTGCCCAGAAGAGTTGCCGTCGTCCTGGCAGGAGCCGGGAGGGCGGCCCTGTCCCGGGGGTGGGGGGGTGGGGGGTGGACCTGGCTGGAGAGAACCTGTCCAGAGCCTTCAAAGGGCTGCAAAGAGCTGAAGTGGGGAGTGGGAGACAGAAGCCCCTTTCCCTAAGAGAGAG
>NW_015397181.1:5476-7571 GCF_001527695.2 Protobothrops mucrosquamatus
GTCACGTGACTTACATTCGGACGCTTGGCAACTGGTTCACTTTTTTAAAAAAATATGTTTTATTAATTTTTTAACATAATCATCTTAATATTCGGTAAACAGCGTGTTGGCTGGGTTTACATTTAAGAAACATTCACTAACAGTTGATTTCTATAATCTATAATCCACATAATAACTTTATTTGATTTCCTCTTTTTCCCATAATGTTCTCTTTTACCAACCTTGTTAATACAATTCTTGTTTTAATGAATGATGATTGAATATAAAAGTTTTCTAATATTTCTACAGATAATAACCACATCAATATAATATTCCTTTTCTATCTAGTGAGTCATTCTGGTTGTCTCATCATAGATCCTGCAACTGATTCACATTTATGATGGTCGCAGCGTCCCCCGGGGTCACGCGGTCTCCTTTTACGACCTACCGGCAAGCAAAGCCAATGGGGGAAGCCAGATTCACTTAACAATTGTGTTACTAGCTTAACAACTACAGTGATTCAGTTAACAACTGCAGCAAAAAAGGTCGTTAAATGGGGCAAAACTCACTTAAAAAACGTTTCACTTAGCAACATACATTTTGGGCTCAACTGTGGTCGTAAGTTGAGGACTACCTGTAGAATATTTATACATGAGCATTTTCAAACAGATGCATTGGCTGTGTCCCTCCAATACAATGAGTTGCACCTGTCTTACTCTTAACCTAGATTCATTTTATGTGGAACAACAGCCCAGGAAATGAATGAGTAACTGGATTAAGTGCAGGAAATCCGACTACATCAGGGGTTGTTAGCAGACAAGATTTGCCAAGGATCCTATGACCTGACTGAGCCCAGAATTACAGCTCCAAATCATTGTGGTCATTAAGCAGGTCCCCGTGTAATCAAACCTGACCTTACAATATATTTTTCCTGCAGTTGTTCACCTCCAGCAATGGAGCACCACAACATCTGAAGTCAGCTTCCGTTCCACTGATGAATTCTTCTCACTATCGGGAAATTTCTGCTTAATTCTAGGTTGTGATTGCTTTTGTGTTTGCTTTTTTAAGGGGCCGCCCCATTGAAGAGTAGGGAGGGGGGGGTCAACCTGTTCTCCAAAGCACCTGAAGAAGGCAGGAGAAGAAACAACAGATGGAAACCAATCAAGGAGAGAAGCAACGTGGAATCAAGGAAAACTTTCCTGACAGTGAGAACAATTAAACCAGTGGAACAGAAGTTTCCTTCAGAAGTTGTGGCTGCTCCATCCCTGGAGGTTTTTTAAGAAGAGACTGGACTGCCATCTGTCAGAAATGGTGTAGGGACTCCTGCTTGAGCAGGGGGTCAGACTAGACGACCTCCAAGGTCCCTTCCAACTCTCGGTTACTCTGTTTTCCACACATGCCCACAGCCACACAGAGAAAAGATAGGCCTCCCTGCTCCAAAGGCCTGTTTTCCACACACTGGTCCTGCCAAGGGAGCCCTCATTACCGCAGACGTCCGGCAAACGTCCGAGGGGGGGAACGGCCACCCGTGGGAGGCAGACAGGGCCGGCACCAGGGAGACAGTCAAGTTGTCTGAAAAACATCCAGAAAAGTTTTCTCCACCAAATTAGGGCCCAACGGAGAGGCTGGACCTGCCGGCCGCAGGGGTGAGGGTGGCAACTGTTGCGCCAGCCCTGGTGTCCTGGTGCCAGCCAGTCCTGGGCGACTCTGCGGGATTGTCCAGCTCATTAGAGCTAATTGGCCTCTGGGCTCAGCGCGGCTCTCCTGGGAAGACTGTTGCCCAGTGATCGGAGTTTAAAGAAGGAAAGCCACAGGGGGAAAAACAAAGTTAGTTGCCTGCCCAGAAACTTTGCCTGCGGGAGGGAGAGAGGTCCAAGGAAGGCGCTCCACATCCGGTGTGCCAGGGGCTGACCAGGCAGGGAGGGCATCCTTTGACCCTTAAGGAAACTCTGCTTGTACCCAGAGCTGCTCTTCTCAGCAAGGAAATCCTGTCCACAGCAAGAGGGAAACCCACAGGGCAACAATTCCTTTGAATGGCTCTACGTGCAACTCATGTTATTCACACACAGTTGATGATGATGATGATGATGATGATGATGATGATGATGATGATGAT
>NW_015397182.1:0-1180 GCF_001527695.2 Protobothrops mucrosquamatus
AAGGACCCTGCGAGGGCATTAATTAGTCCTTTTGCATACGGGGCTTGAATGCCGTACATAGAAACAGCTGTTTTTAAATCTCTAATGGTTTTCAAAGGAAGTGGTTCAAATTGAGGCACCAGGGCAGTGCCAGTTGCATTGGGAACAAAATTAACAGGAAAAGCAGAGCATTGGGCAAGTTCATCAGGATCCAAGAGTCACTGACTCCGGGCTTGAGACATAGCAGCAGCCACAATACCCATAGGAGTGGGGGAGGAAGTAGCAATAGAAAAAGGGGGGGAGGGGGGAAGTTGCAGTAGGAGGGATAGGAGGAGCCGAAGCAGACTGTAATACGAATGGGGTAGCCGAGGAACAAAGAGAACCGACAGGAAAGGCCTCTGGTGGATCTTTTTGAGTCATTTTTTGATAAGGCGGAGGTCCTGACAACTCTCCGGGTGGCAAAGTGGCATCTGCGAGTCCTTTTTCGTGTAAAATGAGGCATTCAAGGACTATGCGCCACGTGGACAGAATTTTTGCAGGGGCTCTTGGACTCTCATGGAAATAGGTACCCAATTTTTTCCGTGTAGTCACTTTGAGCGAGCCCTTTTCCGGATATGCCGGACATTGTTTCCAAATATAGGACAATAATTCAATAAGGTCAGATTTTGCCAAAATAGGGAGTAATTTTCCATTGTTTTTTAATATAATAATTGAGGACCTGATTAGTTCTCTAAGTTCTTGAAAGTGCGCTGCTTGCGATTTAGAAAACCCTCCTCTCATACTCACAAGAGGATATCCGTCTTGTTTCAGACGATATCGTGTGCACAAGCCTCTTCCAGGCGATGAGAATGAGAGGTCCAAGGACGTATCGTCTTTGAGACAATCACGTCGGGGTCACCAGTTGCCGATGTCTGGTGGGCTTCTCATGAAGGCCGCAAATTAACGACACGACACAAGGACTTCTCGTGATAAGAGCCTAGAGCATGTCTGGGATGAGTCGTACAGAGCTGACTCCGAGACCCTCTTTTATTGTGTTAGTATAAAATGGGTGATTACAGAAGGCAAGAAGGGGTGGATACATATTAACACATGGGTAAAAAGGGGGTTTGCAAGAGGGGCTCATATTTCTTCTTTGTTCCTTTTTCCATCCACGTGGTGCAGCCGCATGGCGGCCTACACGTGGGCTATAAGGACATTATTC
>NW_015397182.1:5369-7571 GCF_001527695.2 Protobothrops mucrosquamatus
GCATCCTGAGTTCAGGCAGAGGAGCCCCGTTATAAGTCCAGCCAAGAGTCCTGAGAGGTTGACCCAGGAGGAAATGGCTGGGCTTGGTGGGGACATTGAGGGGGGGGAGATGGTCCATTGGCAACATTTCATCCGGATGTGTGGAGATGTTTTGGGCCCTGAAAGGTCCAGAGATGGGATCTTGCTTGATCTGGGATGCAAACTCCAGAGGAATCTCTCAGCCTTGGGATCTTCTATTTTGCAGAAAAACGTGGGAAGAGTCCCCAAGACCATCAACATCCTGAACATCCTGAACATCCTGAACATCCTGAACATCCTCAACATCCTCAACATCCTCAAAATCATGAACATCATTGCTATAGTGACTTGGACTGTTTTCCGTGGGAGAAGTGTTTGATGCATACGTGCTGGCCTAGTAGGTCCCGCACATTGTCAATTGTGTAGTTTGTTTAAACCAAATGATAAGCTCTGTGGTGTCACCTTGGCCTAGACTTGATCTTGGTAAATGCAGATCTCTGTGGGACCTTTCAGGCTGCTGCACCTCAAGGCTCTCCTCTGGTCCACCAAAGTTGTAGCTGATGTAAACAGGGAAGGTGCCCTGATGCTAAAGCAGAACGTGACGTAGCGGGGGTCTTCTTCCTGATAGATAGACACCCCCACTCTCTGGAAGCCATGAGACTGACCCTCCCTCTCCCCTTCCCACTGTCTCTTGACGTCTTCTCCTCCTGAAGCACCATTTTGAGAATGCCCCATTCCAGCTGCTGCTTGACATTGAGAATGTCCCATTCCAGCTATCATTTTCTTCCTGGGGGAGAGGGCTATCTTGCCCCCTCTGGGTTGGGGAGGGGGCTGTGGGAATGTAGAGCCAACAGAGGAAAACTCTGCCTCTCATTTCCTGGAATTCCAGCCTGAGAAGGCAGACCGAGATGGACCCACAAGGAGAACGAGCTTCCTCTGTGGTAGAAACGGGGGGGGGGCACATTTGAACCCCCAGCATCCTGAGTTCAGGCAGAGGAGCCCCGTTATACGTCCAGCCCAGAATCCTGAGAGGTTGACCCCAGGAGGAAATGCCTGGGCTTGGTGGGGACATTGAGGGGGGGGCAGATGGTCCACTGGGAACATTTCATCTGGATGTGTGGAGATGATTTGGATCCTGAAAGGTCCAGAGATGGGATCTTGCTTGATCTGGGATGCAAACTCCAGAGGAATCTCTCAGCCTTGCGATCTTCTATTTTGCAGTAAACTGTGGGAAGAGTCCCAAAGGCCATCAACATCCTCAACATCCTCAACGTCTTCAACATCCTCAACATCCTCAACGTCTTCAACATCCTCAACATCCTCTAAAGCATTGCAAAGATGACTTGGACTGTCCTCCGTGGATGAAGTGTTGGATGTCTTGGTGCAGGTTTGGTAGGTCCCGCACGTTGTCACTTGTGTAGTTTGCTTTGACCAAAGGATCAGCTGTGTGGTGTCACCTTGGCGTAGACTTGATCTTGGTACATGCAGATCTCTGTGGGACCTTTCAGGCTGCTGCACCTCCAGGCTCTTCTCTGGTCCACCAAAGTTGTAGCTGATGTAAACAGGGAAGGTGCCCTGATGCTAAAGCAGAACGTGACGTAGCGGGGGTCTTCTTCCTGATAGATAGCCACCCCCACTCTCTGGAAGCCATGAGACTGACCCTCCCTCTCCCCCTCCCACTGTCTCTTGACGTCTTCTCCTCCTGAAGCACCATTTTGAGAATGCCCCATTCCAGCTGCTTCTTGACAGTGTGTTGGAGACGATGGTCCTCCTGCCGGCCTTGTCAGGAAGCCAGAAGGCCCCGGGCACGGAGGGCTTCCAGGAGGAGGAGAGGAGAGGACAGAACCCCTTGCCCACTTTGGTCCAGCTCATCCTCTGGGCAGACCAGAACTGGTCCATGCTCAGGTGACAGGAAGGTCCACAGCTTCATCTGGGGAGCCAAAACCAAGCTCACATTTTTGATTGTAAGAAATGCCCCCTCTCTTAGCTAGAAAGA
This sequence comes from Protobothrops mucrosquamatus, assembly GCF_001527695.2. Lineage (NCBI taxonomy): Eukaryota > Metazoa > Chordata > Lepidosauria > Squamata > Viperidae > Protobothrops > Protobothrops mucrosquamatus. The sequence continues at coordinate 7,384 of NW_015397182.1, forward strand.
GCCAGTGAACATGCCCAAGCTGTGGCCTTGAGGTCTCCTGGAAAGAGGGGATGGGGGAAAGGTCTTCTAGTCCACCCTCCTTCCAGGGCAGAAATCCTCAGAGCATCCTGGAGAGATCTTCTCCCACCTTTGCTTTGCTTTGTCATGGAGAAGAGTGGTCCGCCTATTCTCCAAAGCACCTGAGGGCA
>NW_015397183.1:0-2616 GCF_001527695.2 Protobothrops mucrosquamatus
CAGCCAAGATGCCCAAGTAACTTACATCCTATAACCATGCAACAGAGCTCATCTAACATGCCAGCCTTCTGTTAGGATGAGATTATTATTCGAGAACTTGAACTCTGTTCCTTTTCAAGAAAACATTTCTTATTTTCAGACTGTAAAAATATCACATATGCTGTTAAACTTAGATATTGGCTATGTTATATTTATCTTTTGAGTAAGAGAATACTTGATTATATATTTGTATCTGTACTGAGGAAGGTCAGAAGTCTTTTTTTAAACAAATTTTTGTTTATCCTTCTTCCTCCCTTTTCCCCCCACTTTTTTTTTTACTTTTTCTCCTTTTGATTCCTTCCCCTCTTTTTTACTGTAATTTTGTATTTTATCCTCTCGTGAAATTTAATAAAACTGTTGTGGTTTTTTTTTTTTTAAAAAAAATCTTTCTAAAGTTTTTTTTTTAAAAAGTATCAAAGGCACAATGAAACTGCATCCTTTGACCTTAAGCCTTAAGAACTCTTCAGTTACTACATCACTTCTCATTGATTGCAGCAGTCATCCCAAGGAGCAGAATGGGTCAATTTGCCCTGGCCGGCTCACTCTGGCTGTCTTCCCTCAGCCAACTTGCCTGGCTGACTCACTGTGGACAACTTGCCACGGAACAACTTCCCACGGAACAACTTGCCACGGGACAATTCAATGTGGGATCATTCAAGAGAGGGACAAGTGAATTGCAATGGGCCTTGTCTTGCTTTAGGTTTGAACCATGAGTTGTCCCATGGTGAATTGTCCTAGATACGCCCCCAAGGAGAACAGGAGATGAGAAACAACATTCATAACTGGTATCCAAACTTGCCTCTGAGAGAGATACTCTCTGGCTCGGTCCCTGAGTGGGAAGTCCCTTCCTTAAGAGTTGGACCAATCAGCAGCCCTTTCCAACCTCTTCCACATTGCAATGTGCACCTAAGGCTACTGTCCCTCAGATAGCACAATTCAAGGCAGAATACTATTGCAAGGAATAATGAATAACTCCAACCAGCAGGGGGCAGCATTTTGCTATCTTGGCTAAGCTTGAAAAAAAAAAATTAAGAGTCAGTATTGGTTAGTATTAGATGGGAAAGTATTAGTGTTATACTGAGGCTAAGATTATATAGAGAAGTAAAAACAAAAACAAAAATAGCCAAACCAACCCCCCCAAACTCTACAGAAGAATGCAGCAGTAAACAAAACACTTCCTTACTGTAGCCAAAGAAACTCCTGTGAACTTATGCACTTTGTACCACTGTGAGTCAAGACCAAGTTAAGGGAGCTTTCATGTAAGGTATGAACTTGGGGTATTGTGTTACTCTTCTATAGCCAATTACCCCAGCATCAGCCATGTTGTAGAAGAAAGGGATAGACTCCTTGCTTAGTTTCCACCCGTTGCTTCTTTCCAAAGCGCCTGAAGGCAGGACAAGAAGCAACGGATGGAAACTAACCAAAGAGAGAAGCAACCTAGAACTAAGGAGAAACTTCCTGACAGTGAGAACAATTAACCAGTGGAACAACCTGTCTCCAGAAGCGGCGAATGCTCCAACACTGGAAGTTTTTAAGAAGAGACTGGACAGCCATTTGTCTGAAATGGTATAGGGTTTCTTGCCTGAGCAGGGGGTTGGACTAGATGACCTCCAAGGTCCCTTCCAACTTTACTATTATTATTATTACTCTTAGTTTGTATTGGGATTTCTCCCTGATCTAATTCTTCAAAAAGCCTCTTATGTTGGCTTCTTACTGAGTATCTTTCTTGGATCCTATTTGATGTTTCATAGTTGTTCTTACAAACTACTCGGAAGGGTTTCTGGAAATAGTTGTGCAGATAAGTCCTTTAGTTGACTGCAGGAATGATGAATAGCATGAATTCAAGCTGAGATTCACAAAAGATTCATTGCTCTGTGTTTCCTACCTCTAGCACAATTTGTAAACTAAAAAGGCTTTTATAGAAAAAAAATACCTTTTTTTAGCTAAAACATTTAGTCTTATATATATAAAACAGACTTTCCTGCATGATCTAACCTCTCAGTTAATTGAGTAGGTTCAATTATTGCTCAATTAAAAAGTATATTTATCTTTTTTCCCAGTTAAACCGATAATGCAGTACAATGAATTGTGACTGAACTCTTATTTGGTGACTCTCCATTACAAACAAATTGAAGAGCTGTTGCTGCATCTCACTGCATTTTGAGCAGTAGCAGCAGCAGCAGTGTTTTATGGCAACACTTATTCAATACTACTTCTTTTGGCAGCTTTGTGAATCTGACTGTAGTTAACACAAATGGAGTCCACACAAGGTTGTCAAGGGCCTGGTTACTTGAAATACCACCTGTTTCCCATAGCATTTACCTTGACAGTTCAATCTGGCAGGGCTGGCATGCTCCAAGTTCCATCAATTAAACAATGCCATCTGTTAGATCGCGCAGGCAGTAAGACACGAGTCGAGTGACAGTCAGCTCTTGGTTTATTGGCAAGGCATAAGGTAAATCCGGACTGGCTCTCTGGGCCAGGGGAGCCCTCTTTTATGGGATTCCCCTGGCTTGTAATCACACAATTCCATTGGCTGGCAAGACCCTGTTGCTAGTTAGCCAACCAGCAACGGGC
>NW_015397183.1:6062-7569 GCF_001527695.2 Protobothrops mucrosquamatus
CCTGTTGCTAGTTAGCCAACCAGCAACGGGCATGAAACTGTATGCAGATGGAGAAGGGCAATCACCCTTAATGGGCGATCAATGGTGAAGGGCAATCACCCTTAATGGGCGATCAATGGTGAAGGGCAATCACCCTTAATGGGTGATCAGGATATGCATAGGGGATTAAGGGGGGGGAATACAAAGAACACAACACCATCTATTGGGACTCTGGAAGCATGCCTTCTCTGTAGCAGTGCCTGCCCTCTGAAATGAGGTTCTCCCCCCAAAATCAGGATAGCTCCCACTCTGCTTTTGTTTAGAAGGACCAGGAAGACCTGGGTCTTCGCAGAAAGGGGAACGATAGAAAGGAAATAAAAAGAAAAGCAGAAGTATAAAAGATTGGCTTCTGATTGATAAAATGGGCTTTGGAAAATTTCAAAATCCTCTCCCCAAATTACATATAGTCTGGACTGATTATAAAGAGGCATTTGATTCATTATCACACTTGGATCACCAATTGTTTGGAAACAACTGGTATCTGTAAAAACACTAGAACACTAGAACAACACTAGAATGGAAGACAGAATTGGTGGATGGAAATGAAAAATATGGGCTTGTCAACATTAGGAGAGGCATCTTCCATGGTGACTCATCATCCCCCTTATTTTTTGTCATTGCTATGAGCCCACTTTCAGTGATGTTGGAAATATTGAAGAAAACAAATCTTGGCTATCAAACAGCAAAAAATGCTAATAAAATTTCAAATTAGCTTTCTATGGATGATCTGAAACTTTATGGAAAATCTGAAATCGAAATCTAGTCATTGACAAACCTTGTAAGAATTTGTAGCACAGATATAAGAATGGAATTTGGCCTAGAAAAAATGTGCTACAGTAGCAATAAATTGGGGTAAAATCACAAACAGTAATGGAAATTAGCTTGGTTCATTGAAGAAGAGCAATTCACTGCTGGAATAAAGACCTTGCTCAAGAGGGTATATGGAGATGTGAATCCGTTTCTTTCAGTTTAACTCTCTTATTTTAAAAATAAAATCAACAATAAATGGAAAACCTAAGTCCAAGGACGTATCAAAGAATAGCTTCTGTAAAAGACTTTAATTCAAATTATCTTAGTAATATATTCTTTAAAGAAAATATTCTCTATAGTAGCAGATTAGTCAACAGGAGAATTCTATTTGTCCCATCTTTTATCTTTCTCTTCTAATTTTTTCTTTCCATAAAAAAACCCTGTCCCCCCCGCCCCCCAGCTTCTAAATTCTTAACTTATTTTATTCTGGAGTGGAAGTTCAACTAAGAAATAGAATAGAATAGAATAGAATAGAATAGAATAGAATAGAATAGAATAGAAGCTGGAAGGGACCCTGGAGGTCTTCTAATCCAACCCCCTGCTCAAGCAGGAGAACCTGTACCATCTCAGACAAGTGACTGTTTAGTCTCTTCTTAAAAACCTCCAGTGATGGAGCATCCATGATTTCTGGAGGCAAGCTGTTCCACTGGTTAATTGT
>NW_015397184.1:0-3324 GCF_001527695.2 Protobothrops mucrosquamatus
CTACTGGTACAAGTTCAATATCAGTTTTCTGTGATATTCCAGAAATTAATAATATTATTAAAATTTTCTAAGATTTCTTATGCTATCATTTTCTCAAAAATGTCAGAGACTTAGAGTTCTTGCCATTTTGTATTCATATACAAGAAAGTGTACAAAACTTTTAAAAACATTTTCAGTTTGTCTCATAATTGAATAATTTTAAAAAATAGATACCTTGCATGAATATGTGGCACATTTATAATAGGCTCTTCATCAATGGGTAGCCCTTCTTGCTCTTGCAGTTTTGCAGCATGCTTTTCAAGGTCTTTGATCAATATCTAGAGAATAAAAAAGAAACTGCCTGAATTCCATTAAATAATTAATATAGAAATATCATTTTTAGAAGCAGATGGTGCTTTTAACCATCAAAGGGAAGATTTTTCTTGTAATTTGTTTTTCTTTTACACTGTAGTATGCATTGTCCCTGCTATACCATTCCAAAGGATCCCTAATCCCCACAACTGAGGTTGTTTAGAGGCCTCTGCAATTAAGAAACCAAACTATTTAGCATTGTAAAGCAAAATGTATGTTTGTAAAGGACCGCAGTTCCAAGTCCTAATGCAGCTGTGTTTACCTTTCATCTGCTTCTGTGTGTGAGAATTCTGATGTGAATATCAGCAAAGCTGCTGTGCATGCACACATGCGCAGACACCCAAACAGCCTTTGAAGCAACTACACAAGACCTTGAAATGATGGGACCGCTTTAATTCATATTCTGCTTATGCTAGCCTGCTTTTCAAAACCAAGGTAATCTTGCTTAACACAGATACAGAGGATTAACATACATAAGCAGGATTTCACTACCAAGCAGTTATTAAATGTTCATAATCCTTCCTTTTTTTATTATCACGTCATTTACCCCAAGGATATAAACAAAATGGTTTAAGATTTGGGCTCAAACTTTATGTAAATTTCTAAGTCCTGTTGAATTCAGCCAGACTTAATTTTAAGATATGTGTATGTATGGATCATATTATTATTATTGCTTTTTATATGAAGTGTAAATATATTTGTTCTCTCATACCAGATAAGATTTGCATTTTGTGAATAATAAGGCTTTGGAATGTAAAAATATCTATTATTTGTCTAGTGCACTTACCTGGTGTATAGCCAGACCCATGCAATCTAATATTTTTTGAGGCGTATCTCTTAATTCAACAGTAACATCGGGTAACGATTCCACTAATACTTTATCAGATATCAGTTCCTTATAATCCACAAGAATACTTCCTTTTCTTTCTATTTCATCCTATAAAATAGAAGTGTTTTGAACTGGTGTTCAGTAAAGTTATAACTCTGTCGTTTACTCCATTACACATTATTTTAATCAGTCGTAAGCTGTTTAAGCGTTCTCAGATATTAAAGACTGCCAAAAATACCAATCGTGGATTTAACTGCCTCATATTCCAAAATACGCATCATTTGCATTATATGATGCTCTCACATGTTCTTTGTTCACTGAACTTAGCAACACCACTGACTTATACTACCCTCTTTTCACTCTGAGCACAAAATAAAAAGGATAAATTATATAAATTTGATTGAAAGATAACATACACTGTGTAAATAGTTAAATATCTGAACAACAAAACGTGTATAGTTTAGGACAAGAAAACTCTTCCTTATTTTCTAAAAATGTCTTCTATTTGTCCATCCATCCAAATCTTAGCATTAAACATCAGATCATAGGGAACTGAAGAACAAGATTAAACAAATTTTCTAAAGGTTCTTACAGAATCAATCTGCAAACTCTTAGGAAAAACCAAATTAAAACATTCATAAATACAAGGAATACCTTGGATTCTCTCAGCATATAATTACAAGAAGCAAATATACAAATGTGCACGGTTAAACCAGCTTCAGAAAACAAAAGTATCCAAAGCAACATATAATCTAATAACTTACCTTATCATAAAACTCTATTCGAGATTTGAAAAAAGTTTCAAAAGCTTCAGTCTTCTGAACAAAAGGTGAGTTGTCATCATATACTGAATTAGAGAATGTTGATTAATACAGTTAATATAGTTATGGCTGTAGATAACATTGAACATATAAGAGCATATTAAAGAAACTTATTATTGATTGTACAAGCCAATCTTTAATATACTAACAATACATTATATTTAGTGCAACTTTAAAAAGTTCTGCTGAGGATTTAAAGACACTCCATTAATATTTACAATACTAAGAATTTATTTTCTTCAGGTAAACATAATTTTGACCATCTTTTATTTTACAAGCATTACTTTGACTGCAATTGTCATAATTAATGAAGCTACATGTCAGAGAGAAATCTTATAGCTTCATTTTATGAAGTTTTAGGCATGCCAACAATAAGTAGAATTTACATGATACAGGTTTTAACCATCATGTGATGTAGCACTAAGTTATGAGAGAATTCATACGCCTTGCCAAGACCAATTACATTAAGGTTAGCAGTGTGTGTGAAATCCAACTACAAATGCAGAGGAATGATACAATGTTAACATTTCATTGAACACAGGTTTACTTCATCATACATATGAAAACTATTAAGCTGCATGATAAGGAAAGTCAATATAATACTATTGTATTTTAGGAGTTTTTATATTTAAAAAATTAAAAAATTAAGAACTTTTGATCATATTCTAAAACACATATTCAATTTATTCCTGATAGGGAGACTCAATTTTAATTTGTGTACCTTTCAAAATATTATATAACTTTTTTATATAGGTTTGTTTATTGCAAACAGCACAACTTACATGAACCATACTATTTCTGCATGAAACAAACCGTACTACTCAATATTCAAATCCAAATGTTTACCCAAAAGTATTCTGCTTGCATTTTATTTTTTATATATTATCAGAAATATGAATAGCAGATTTGACATACCGAAGTCAGATTTAGACATTACATTAAATTGTAATGGTGGTGTTTTTTAGTGTTTTTCCCACTTGGTTGCAGCATTCACTTGATTTGCACTGCACTCACCTAGTCCAGGGCTTTTCAACCAGGTGGTACGCGACCAGGTGGTACACGACCATCCTAGAAAAGTGGTAGCGGGGAAGGGGAATGAGCTGAACCGGTGGCACAAGCCTGAACGAGAGATGGCTGGAGCTGCAGGGCTGTCAGGGCTCAGTGGAAGCGCCAGGATCAGTGCCGCTTTCCAGCTGATTGGTGCTTCAGGGCTGTCAGGGCTCAGTGGAAGCGCCAGGATCAGCGCCAGGCTCCAGCTGGAGCTCGGCGCTGATCCTGGTGCTTCTGCTGAGCCCTGAAGAAGCACCAATCAGCTGGAAAGCA
>NW_015397184.1:3360-7569 GCF_001527695.2 Protobothrops mucrosquamatus
GGGCTGTCAGGGCTCAGTGGAAGCGCCAGGATCAGTGCCGCTTTCCAGCTGATTGGTGCTTCAGGGCTGTCAGGGCTCAGTGGAAGCGCCAGGATCAGCGCCAGGCTCCAGCTGGAGCTCGGCGCTGATCCTGGTGCTTCTGCTGAGCCCTGAAGAAGCACCAATCAGCTGGAAAGCAGCACTGATCCTGGCGCTTCTGCTGAGCCCAGAAGAAGCGCCAATCAGCTGGAATGTTGCAGCATCTCCAGGGTCTGGTGATTTACATTCAGATGCTTGGCAACTGATTCATATTTATGACAGTTAGTGTCCCAGGGTCATGTGAAGTGACCAAAACCTGCTGCAACCACCCAGAAGACAGGGGGAATAAAAACCAAACACCCCCACCCCACCCCCGCTGCCAATCCTCAACAGAAATGCTCACAACAATGAAAACCTCGGACAGGAGGAAGAGCGCGGCCGAGCAGGCAGGCAGGTGTCTTGCTCGGCTGTGGCTTGGGGGGGCACTTTTTTCAGTGCCATTGTAACTTTGAACAGTCACTAAGTGAACTGTTGTAAGTCGAGGACTACCTGTACTTTATCACTTTTTTTTCTTTTTTTTGGTCATCAAGTTTTTGATACCTTGCTAGGCGACTGGTGGTACTCGGATATTGCCATATCCTAAAAGTGGTACAATGGGTGAAAAGATTGAAAAGCCCTGACCTAGTCCACGCTCAAAGCTGTCAATGCATGATGCAATAAATCTTGTTTTTTTTCATTTGGCTTGTTGCAGAGTCTGAGATTGATTAGAGCTGAGAGGGAATGAGTGGTCCAAGTTCATCCAGTGGATTTCTGTGCACAAAGTCCCTCCAACTTCCAGTCCAGCACTATACTACATTAGCTCTTTCTCACTTTATGTTGTGATATTGTTATACTAAAATAAGCCACATGCTTGTTATTTCATCACACCAACTCAACTTCTTCAGTCAAATGCAATTTGCGGCAATATATGTGGGAATACAGCTCTGCCAATTCAACATAAGGGTGATACTCCAGTCCTGGGTGCCTCATTCAGGCAGAGTAGGAATTTATGTGGACAGAACAGGAACAATTTCTGGTGGTGAGCCTGCTTTGTATGTGTAATTTTTTTAAAAAAAAATCTGTGACCCTGTCCTCAAAATTTGCTTATGGTTTCCCAGAGCATCATGACCTACAGCTTGTAAATTTCAACTCTAATCAGCTCTCAATTGTATCATATACAAAGAAAGAAAGCCCTCACCTTCAGATAAATAAAGTTTCCAACCTTTATATGGAGCATCTTGGTCCAGAGTAGTTTGAATAAGATGAGGTTGTGCTGAAAAGTATCCCCTCAAATAGTCAGTGATAAAATTGAGCATTTTTAATTTGTTATTAAAAATAATTTATATACATGTTGCAGCTGCAAATAACATCTAAAATAATAAAGATAATAATTGCCTGTACACAGGTACAACCTGATCATAAGATTCAGCTTTAAAACTTTCATCTAAATTATAGCATAGTAATCCAGACTTCAGGCATTGTATTATGCTATTATAAGCGTTTTTTTCCCCCCAGAAACTTAATTTTTTTTAAGTCTCCAAAGCAAATAAGGTCATGCAGGGATGTGCCTGAGATATTTGGAATGACTTTGATTGAAACATTCTAGGTCTTTTCATTGAAACAATATCATTGGTGGCGCCCCCTACCTTTTGGAATTATGCCCCTCCCCATACAGTTGGCCCTCCAGGAAGGCCAAGGAAAGCAGCCAAGGATAAGCAAAGTTCCCAACTGGTTGAGTTCAAATATATTTTATTTTTGACTGCCATTTCATTGTTTTAACTGTGTGAGAAGGCTTTAATGGTATGCATTGTTTTCCTGTTTTAGGTGACTTTTGTACACTGCTCAGAGTCATCCTTCTTGACTTGGGCAATCATATGAAGGCTATAAATATAGCTGTGGAATTAACATACCCGATGCTAATTTCTCGCCAGCATTTTTCCAGTTTTCTCTCTGTCCACTTCCTTTTCCTCTCCCTTGCCATCTTCCTCTTCTCCATCTTTGAAAACCCCCTCCTCCTCGTGCAGAACCTTTCCTGCTAGGCTCAGTACTCATCTTGGCATTTTAACAGATCTGCATTCTGAAGTAATTAAAAGACAATAGATGTGTAGCATACATTAATGTTGGAAGTAGTTATTAAGGCAGACATCCATTTGTTTCTATGGTGGTGTTTGTACATTATTTTAAGTAGCCGTTTACTTCAGGTTCCTGACCTCTAGCCCCTCCACATGCCCCAAAGGTAAATACCCGGCTAAGTCTGTAAATCAAACTAAACCCTGGTTTAACTATTTTTTATTGAATAAATCATAGTTACTTTTGGACAATGTTTTACACTTTTGTTTACAAATGACAAACGATAAGATTCACACAATGTATCAGGCCCAAACCAAATCATATTATTATGGATAAGCTTATATATGAATCTTAAGGTGACCAATCGTCCTCCTTTAGGGAGGACAGTCCTTCTTTTGTAAGTTCTGTCCTCTCTCGAAAAGTGTCCTCCTACATCTCCTCCTTTTCAATATTTGAAGACTAATCTCTAAATCTCCGTATTCGATCGATGCCAATCCGATCTGTAGCGTGTGGTGTGACGTATTTGTATTTGACATGACGATTCGTCAAGGCTCGGTACAGTGCGGCGAGACACGATTATGAGACACATGCGCTCCGCACAGGAGAATTGTTTTGAGAGAGTGCGCCGCACGCAAGTGGCTTTGTTTACTTCTTACCAAAACACGACATGGCACACACGCACGCATTAGACTCACTTTTTTTTCTTCAATTTGTGTCCTCTTTCTCATTGTAAAAAAGTTGGTCACCTTATGAATCTTCAATATCGAGTTATCATTTCCAGGCATTAACTGGGCCACGAAGGTCCCTTCCAACTTTATTATTATTATTATTATTATTATTATTACTACTACTACTACTACTATTATTATTTAGAAAATTTCAATTCCCTGACTCCCGTTAACTACTGTAGAAAGTTAGACTGATTTAGAGGAACTTCAGGTGTGAGCTAATGTGGTAAACCCATGATTCTTGGAATTGAATCCAATAGACACAACACAAAAAAACTATCCAAATACATGTATTACAAATCTATCTAGGACTCAATTAATACAGCCGGGGTTACTTTCAAATAAATTTTGATATCACTGCACCAACCATACCCTTTCACTGCAAGCGCAAAATCATTTTTTTAAAAAAACAGTATACATGTAATTCAGGGGTCTTCCAACTTGGCCCTTTTATGACTTGTGGACTTCAACTCCCAGAATTCCTCAGCCAGACACGCTGGCTGAGGAATTCTGGGAGTTGAAGTCCACAAGTCATAAAAGGGCCAAGTTGGAAAAACCCGATGTTAACTATTCAAAGAAAACATCGATTAAAACTGCTACTAATCAGAGGACCCCTTCTTTCCTTCCCAAGCACACTCCATGGAGTCAACAATTTTTAAAAAGGAATGTAACCCAATTATCGATGAAGCTGGTCAACCTGTATCTGGCGCCCGCAACTTCAGACTAAATGTACCCCTCATATAGTTCGGCGTTCCTCCATTTGAGTGAAACGTAAAAGAAATCTTCGGCCATTCCGCGGGGAAACTCGGCTAGATTTTTGTCTCTCGAACGCTTCGCTTTGGAGGTTCAAAGTCTCAGTTACCGCTGAATGCAGCAGAGAGAAAGACGTGAAAAGGTATCCGACCGAAAGCCGACTTGCCACAACGCCCCAAAGCGTCCCCGGTCGCCCGCACCTGAATCTCCTCCCCGTCGGTTCCCTTCGTTTTGTTTCGCTCTTCCATTTAATTTTGGCGCGGCGCAGCAAAGCCTCCCTCGGCGCTCGGAACCAATCAGAAATGACGCCGCTGCGCTTGCCGCGATTTCCGTAAGCGGGAAAAGGCAAGTCACGTGGGGCTCTTAACGTCCCTATCCCCGTCTTTCCCCCACCTCGGCGACTTTAAGGGATGTGGAACTTCAACTCCCAGAATTCCGTAGTACACAATGAGAATTATGGAGAATTCTGGCAGTTGAAGTCCATATCACCCTTTAAAGTTGCCGAAGTTGGGAAGCAGTTGCGTGCAGACGTCTTATTGATAAGGACGAAAGGAGTTGCTTCTCACGTGCTTTTCCTGCCTCTGTTGCTGGAGAAAGACTT
>NW_015397185.1:2500-5786 GCF_001527695.2 Protobothrops mucrosquamatus
ATAAGCCACTTCACAATTCTTTCCACCTTTAATATAATATATATAAACTATACAGTTCAATTAAAAAACAAACTGAAATATAAGTATATAAGGGACATTTATTGTAATTTCTGCAAGAAGCCCTGGGGATATAAGAAACAGAGATGCATGTCTATCATTGACCAGTCAGTGCAAAGCATCTCAGAATCTAAAAAGTATTATCTCCTTTTTATAGTATAATTATTTATGTTACAGTTTCTAGGCATAGTTGGATTTTAAGATTACAGTTTCTGTGCTGTTTCGTATGTTCATCAAAGACTGTTATAGAAGAAATTTTGGTCAGTTCAAAAAATTGTGCAAAAAGAAGTTTTGTAATTGATGCAACAATCAATTAAGTATTCCTAATATTCTTAGGAAAACTATGAATTGTATAAAGGAGAATTTGATTTAAGGAAATGGCATAAAACTACCTTTAGTAGATTAAAAATGAACATGATTTCAATTTCTTTTCTTACAAATGTGTGTGTGTATATCTCAACTGCTTACATCCAATTTTTCATTCTTAGTAAATTAGGATTAAATTGTTGGACTAGGACAAGAGAAACTCAGGTTCAAGTCCACTCTCAGCTATAGATGCTCGGGGAGTGACCTTGAACTGCAGTAGTGCAGTAGTGTCAGGAGAGGAATCAGCCTGGAGTTGTTACATTCGCACAAGCAATCAAAGTGCAGTTTCCCCCTTGAATTCCATTAATTCTTATCTAGTGCCAGTTTGGTGCTGAGTGTTAGTTCACTAGATTCTTGTATGTAGGAATGAGCAATAAATCAACTTAACTGGAACTTAATATGTGATCCTGATTCTTGTCACCTGACAAGTAGTCATTCTCTCTCGGGCCAACTTCCTTCATAGGATTGTTGTTATAAAGGAAAATTGAAGGAGAGACTGCTAAATATGCCATCTGGAGCTCTAGGAGGAAAGGCAGGGTATCTATTGAACATCATTCAGTACTTCTGTTTTTGTTTGTAACAGGAAAAGGAAGAGTTGATTGAAGAATGGCAGCCAGAACCTCTTGTTCCTCCAGTACCAAAAGATCACCCAGCACTGAATTACAATATTGTTAAAGGGTAAATTTAATCTTAATCATTATAATTTCAGCCCAGGTTTTTTTTACATGTTTACATGAAATATGACTGCGTTTGAAAGTATATACTTCTAGCAGATGTGTTTAGGATTGTGAGCTTGATCACTTCGTATAATAATTATGGCTCGCTATCTTGCAAGTTAAGAGAACTGGGTTCAGCACAAATTTAAATTCTAATGTAGAATTGAGTTGTGAAAGATATCAAGTAGGCATGGTAAGTTACTTCATTTTTATCACTCTGCTTAATGGATAAAATAAGCATGCCTGATGGTCCTTAGAAGTCCTGGTGAAATGAAAAATGTGTTTTCTTTGAAGTTGAACAGATTGTTATAGGTAGGTTGTGGTTTGAACTAAAACCGAACATTTTTTAGTTTTTCCAAATGATGGCTAAAAAGTAGTTTGGAGGGATCTCACAGGGCAAGCAAGGCCACCCTGGTATACTCCACCAATCTTTCTAATTGGTTATGCCTTGCTTCAAACATGGTGCCTAGCTGCCTGCTCGCCTCTCAATCTTCCTTTCTGGTATGTCCCTTTAAGGGAGATCAAGTGGGCTGGTTGGATACCAATCCTCGAAACACCTTCTGCCTAGAATTCGTATATTTTGGACCCGTTTTTTGTTTTGGTCACCTGGACTCACCTGTTCTGGACACTCCATATAACAATGTACAGGTTCCTGTTTTTAATTTACTCAGACATTATTAGCATTAGTAATTCTAGATTTACTTAATTTATTAAATTGTTTAGTAATAACAGGCATTATCTATTTAAACGGCATTCAATCTCAGGATAAGAAACGTAAGACAGGTAATTTTAGCTACTCATGAATGGCTATTTTCTACTTCCCTGTTAATTGAGTGGTAGAGCCTGTGCTTTGCCCACAGGACATCTCAGATTCAAAATTTGCCCATAGTGTTACAAATACTACCTACAGTCCTGGCAAGATGCTGCCGGTCAATGTAGACTGTGTTGGCCTAGATCAGACATGTCAAACACAAGGCCCAGGGGCCGGATGTGGAACAGAAACAGTGAGGGAACGGCCCCCGCTGCCTTGGCCCTGGCCCAGGCCGGCCGGGAGCCAATGTACAATTTTGTGGTGGCCATCTATGCTGAAACGCATTCAGTCTTAGCTCCACAAGGCCGTCCAGAAACAGCAAGGAACCAGTCCCTGCTGTGTTGGCCCCGCCCCCTTGGTGCATGCTGGGGAGGTGTCACCCTTTGTGAGGAATGAAGAAATGGACCATGCCTTGGTGCTTGCCCCGGTCCCACCCCCTTCTGCCAGAGACCCTCAGATCTGTCCCACTCTTGCCCAGGCTCCCCACAGGCACCCTTGACACGAACGATGTAGAGCTGGCCATGCCCACCCAGTAGGCCACACCCACTCCATCCACGCCCACCCAGTAGGCCACACCCACCCGGCCCCCCAAGGGCAACCGCAATGCTGATGCGGCCCTCAATGAAATTGAGTTTGACACCCCTGGCTTAGATGAATTAACAGTATAACTTTGGTAGCTTCCTGTTTTTTCCTAATAAACATGGAAAAGGTAAAATCTATTTACAGTAATGTTAAAAAGGGCAGTTTCTACAATAAAGGGGGATTTTAACTGCTGCTCTTTTCTTAAACTAATTCGTTCTCTACCATAGGTATCAAATATTTACTTTGTCCCCTTTTTTTCTTTCAATTTTATATGTGCCCACTTAAATCTAAAGTAATTTCTGAAAAAATGCTTAGATCCTACCTATAATAGCTCAGAATTTAATCCAGTTGAGATTAATGGAGCTTCATCATAACTAAGCATATGAAGGATTAGACCTTTAAATATTAAATTTTGAGGATGCTTGTTCACTGTGTCATAAGTTTAAAAAGTCACAGGAATTTCAGTATACTTCTAAGCAATATTTCTGTTCTAAGTAACATTTCTTTGTGTTCTTTATATAAGGATGCCATATTATATTTGTATTTCCTTATGTTTATTTATTTATTTATTTATTTATTTTACAAAATTTATATGCCGCCCTTCTCCCCATGGGACTCAGGGCGGCTCACAGCATGTTAAAACAATATACAGAATTACCCCTTCTAAAAACCAATTAAAACCCAAATATTAGTGGCTGTGACTATTTAAAATCATTAAAAATTATCCCTATTTAAAATTCACCCTAGGTCAGTC
>NW_015397185.1:5847-7569 GCF_001527695.2 Protobothrops mucrosquamatus
GAATCGTCCGGATCTCGGGGGGTAGTTCGTTCCAGAGGGTGGGGGCACCCACAGAGAAGGCCCTCCCCCTGGGGGTCGCCAGCCGACATTGCTTGGCCGACGGCACCCTGAGGAGGCCCGCTCTGTGGGAGCGTACCGGTCTGTGGGAGGGAATCTGCGGCAGAAGGCGGTCTCGGAGGTAGCCAGGACCGATGCCATGTTACTCTTATACTATGTAAGTCAGGAAAATTTCTAAGCAATTCATGAACATTTGGTCATTGCTTAAAATAAATGCCAAAGTGTTTTTGAGAATGCCATTTTATATAGTAAATGACATGCATGGAATATATCAGCATGATGAATACAATAATACATATTAATCATGATATATTTTCTTTGTGAGTACAGTATGTGGCTTGACTTACTGTAGCAGAATAAATGCCTTTTTATGTAGGATTGCATTATGACTTAAAGAAAAATACTACATTCTTTAAAGCAGTTTATAAATGATCTCAGTAAATGGCAGCATGACAAAATTGTGTTATTTTGAAGAATTCAGTGCTTATATGGGGTACCTTAATAAATCTCATCCTGAATATAATCTGGAAAAATTATGTAAATGAAAAACAGTCAACCATTATAAATAATGAAACATGCTGGTTTAGAGAAAGTAAGCCTATTAATAGCAGTTGATAGGTGGCTTGAAATTTGGCTATTGTTTAACTGACCTTCATTTGATTTGGAAGAACTTTTTGGTGTGCTGTTATTTGGAGGTATTGCACCAAAATGATTTATATTTAAAGGAAAAAAATCAGAATGAGTACTGGGCTAGTAAAATTGTCATTTATGTTCTGAGACAAGTTGCAGTACTGTTATAAGTTTTTAATATTAAGGAACTTGGATTATGATTTATATTGCATAATTCTTTGATATACTAATGTTTATCAGCTAAATATGGAGATGGGTAACATAAAACTCCATGCATAGCCAGAACCTCCAAACAGTTGCCATATGCCTTTTAATGTGATTTAAGGGGATAAATATTAAATGCCCATGGATAACTTTTACTTTGCATTAGTTAAGGTAGAGTAAATGTAAGATAAATCACATTTTATTTTTCTCTTGATCATTCATTTCTTCCCTTCTGGCCTTACTTTTTTAGAATATTCAAGGTAATATGTGGCTCTCAACTTAAAATGTGTGTGCATCTCTAGTCTAATGGAAGCCATTCAAGTTCTTGTGGAACTCTGAAAATTCCCTAAAACCCAGTTGGAAAAAGTATCACATTAAAATATGTTACGGGCATGCGCACACTGGATGGGTTCGGCAAGCTTCTTCTATGTGAATAATGAAAAGAGGTGTTGCAATGTCAGCCAAAAGCATTGCCTTATCAACTTCCTTCTGAACACAAGGCTGCTCAATTTCAGTGGTTCTTCTGACTGTCGAAACTGACTGGCAGGGATGAAATATTTTCCTTGGGATCCAAGCCATAATGCATGGCAATATTTATTGAATAACATTTTAATAAATTATTGTAATAATCATCTTGCTAGATGATTGCTTTAGGATGAGTTTTCTTTCTAGTTTATTAGACTCTATTTAACGTCTTAGCTTGAATTGATTCTTCAGAGATTTAATTAAAATTAACTCATCCCTTAATGTTATGAATTAAGCAATGAAACAAATTTTTAAATACACTGCATTTTCTTAAGTGACAGGATAACCTTTCCTTAGGATGTAATT
>NW_015397186.1:0-2280 GCF_001527695.2 Protobothrops mucrosquamatus
CAGGGCTTGAAATCAGGAAGGGGGACCAAGGGGTGGGGGTGGGGGGGTGATGTGGGGGGGGAGGCAGCCAGGAGGGACTGGGCTAATGAGAGAATCAGAAGCAAAGCAGGGCAGGAGCAGAAGAGAGAGAGAAAGAAAGAAGGAAAGAAAGAAAGAAAGAAAGAAAGAAAGAAAGAAAGAAAGAAAGAAAGAAAGAAAGTTGCAAACAGCAAACAAAAAAAACAAAAACAGGAATGAAAACCCACCAGAGACGGGCTGTGATTTTCCTGGAAGAGACGGCTTTCGCAGAAGGCAGCTGAGTCGGCATCATTTAAAGTGGTTTGCAATCTACTTGCTTTCTCCCAAAAGATCTTTTTTCAGCTGTTGATGGAGGCCTTGGCTAGTCTAGGGAGGGGGCCAGGGATCCTTGGGGTGGAGGAGTTTAATGAAGAGAAGGACCAGGGGGGACATGATAGCAGCCTTCCAGTATCTCAGGGGCTGCCCCAAAGAAGAGGGAGTCAAGCTATTCTCCAAAGCATCTGAAGGCAGGACAAGAAGCAACGGTGGAAACTCACCAAGGAGAGAAGCAACCTAGAACTAAGGAGAAACTTCCTGACATTCAGAACAATTAACCAGTGGAACTACCTGCCTCCAGAAGCGGTGAATGCTCCAACACTGGAAGTTTCTAAGAAGAGACTGGACAGACATTTGTCCGAAATGGTATAGGGTTTCCTGCCTGAGCAGGGGGTTGGACTAGATGACCTCCGAGGTGCCTTCCAACTTTATCATTATTACTTATTACTTACATTCATAATCAAGGAGAGAAGCAACCTGGAACTAAGGAGAAACTTCCTGACAGTGAGAACAATTAACTAGTGGAACAACCTCCCTCCAGAAGCGATGAATGCTCCAACACTGGAAGTTTTTAAGAAGAGACTGGACAGCCATTTATCTGAAATGGTGTAGGGTCTCCTGCCTGAGCAGGGGATTGGACTAGATGACCTCCAAGGTCCCTTCCAACTTTATAATATTATTATTATACACACAAACAGGCAGGACAAGAAGCAACGGATGGAAACTGATCAAGGAGAGAAGCAACCTAGAACTAAGGAGAAACTTCCTGACAGTTAGAACAATTAACCAGTGGAACAGCTTGCCTCTAGAAGTTGTGGATGCTCCATCATTGGAGATTTTTAAGAAGAGACTGGACAGCCATTTGTCTGAAATAGTATAGGTTACGGGACTTGGGTTTGGCTAGTCTAAAGAAAAGAAGAAATAGGGGAGACATGATAGCAGTCTTCCATTATTTGAGGGGCTTCCACAAAGAAGACGGGGTCAAGCTATTCTCCAAAGCGCCAAAAGGCAGGATAAGAAGCAACGGATGGAAACTGACCAAAGAGAGAAGCAACTTGGAACTAAGGAGAAACTTTCTGACAGTGGGAACAATTAACCAGTGGAACTCCTTGCCTCCAGAAGTTGTGGCTGCTCCATCACTGGAGGTTTGTAAGAAGAGACTGGACAGCCATTTGACTGGAATGGCAAAGAGCAGGACCGTGCAATCTTGGGAACTTTTAAGACTTGTGGACTTCCCAAAATTTCCCCAGTTGGGTGTGCCTAGCCTAATGAAGAAAAGGATTAGGGGTGAAATAATGGCATTCTTCCAATATCCGAGGGGCTGTCCCAGAAAAGAGGGGATTGATTTATTCTCCAAAGCACCTGAAGGCCGGACAAGGAGCAATGGATGGAAACTCATCAAGGAGAGAAGCAACCTAGAACTAAGGAGAAACTTCCTGACAGTGAGAACAATTAATCTGTGGAACAACCTGCCTCCAGAAGTGGTGGGTGCTCCATCACTGGAGGTTTTTCCAGAAACCAGGATAGTATAGGGTCTGCCATAGTGGAGAATCTCTGTAGCTCGGATGTAGGCTGAGGGTGGAAGTTTGTTCTCTGAGCTTGTGGGTCGACATCCGAACATTTTGTTACCAGGCTGGGTAACATCTTCAGCAGAGTTTAGGGCAGAGGTAGGCAACCTTGGCTCTTTTATGACTCGTGGACTTCAACTCCCAGAATTCCTGAGCCAGCATGGGGGAACTATGGCCCCCTCATGACTCGTGGACTTCAACTCCCAGAATTCCTGAGCCAGCATGGCTCAGCTTGGAAACCTCTCCCTTTCCCCTCAGCATGGCTGGCTCAGGAATTCTGGGAGTTGAAGTCCAGCAGTCATAAAAGAGCCAAGGTTGCCGACCCCTGGTTTAGGGGATGTCAGTGTGTGTGTTCTTCTGCTTATAAGGTCTTCAGGGG
>NW_015397186.1:5490-7568 GCF_001527695.2 Protobothrops mucrosquamatus
AGCATTCACCGCTTCTGGAGGCAGGTGGTTCCACTGGTTAATTGTTCTCACTGTCAGGAAGTTTCTCCTTAGTTCCAGGTTGCTTCTCTCCTTGATTATGAATGTAAGTAATAAGTAATAATGATAAAGTTGGAAGGGACCTTGGAGGTCATCTAGTCCAATCTCCTGCTCAGGCAGGAAACCCTATACCATTTCAGACAAATGGCTGCCCAGTCTCTTCTTAAAAACTTCCAGTGTTGGAGCATTCACCGCTTCTGGAGGCAGGTTGTTCCACTGGTTAATTGTTCTAACTGTCAGGAAGTTTCTCCTTAGTTCCAGGTTGCTTCTCTCCTTGGTTAGTTTCCACCCGTTGCTTCTTGTCCTGCCTTCAGGGGCTTTGGAGAATAGCTTGACTGCCTCTTCTTTGGGGCAGCCCCTGAGATATTGTAACACTGCTATCATGTCCCCCCTCGTCCTTCTCTTCATTAAACTAGACATATGTGTGTGTGTCTCTGTGTGTGTGTGTCTCTCTCTCTGTGACTTTGCGACATTTATGGAACACCTGTTCCCCAAGGTTTTGCAAAACCCATGCTTTAAAAATGTTAACTTTCTCTTCAAAGCAAGGGTGTCCAACGCTGGCAACTTTAAGGTCTGTGGACTTCAACTCCCAGAATTCCCCGGCCATTAGTCCACAAGTCATAAAGTTGCCAAGGATTTAAAAAGTTGTGTTCATCTTGTCCCAGAAAACGTTGGGTTCTTTCCCCTGGCAGGCAGACACCGATCAGACATGGAAGATAAGAAATCATTCTGGAAGTTTTATTTTGCAAACTAGAGGATACTTGGACTTAAAGTTTACAAAACTAGTGCAGAGGTTTAAAACATAGAACACAGAAGGCTGGATGGGACCTTGGAGGTCTTGTAGTCCACCCCGTGCCCCAGGCAGGAGTCATTATACAATCCTGGTCAAATGGCTGTCCTATCTCTTCTTGTAAACCTTTAGTAATGGAGCACTGATGAATTCTGGAGGCAAGTTGTTCCACTGGTTAATTGTCCTCACTGTTATGAAGTTTCTCCTTAGTTCCAGGTTGCTTCTCTCCTTGATGAGTTTCCATCCATTGCTTCTTGTCCTGCCTTCAGGCTCTTTGGAGAATAAGTTGACCCCCTCTTCTCTGTGGCAGCCCCTCAAATATTGGAAGATGCCCATCATGTCCACCCAATCCTTCTCTTTGGTAGCTAGATGTATCTAGAAATACTAATATTTGTTCTCAGGCAATGGGCTTTAAAGGGTTACAGTCAGAAAATCATGACATCATTTAACAATTAGAGATTCATTGGCAAACCCAGTTTTTTAACCATCCCTGGTATGGTGGCTGGGGAATCCTGGAAGTTGAAGTCCATAAGTCTTAAAGTTTCCAAGATTGGGCACCCCTGTTTTATACCATCCCAGACAAATGTTTGTCCAATCCAGTTTTGGTCACCACGATGTAAAAAAGATGTTGAGACTCTAGAAAGAGGGCAGAGAAGAGCAACAAAGATGATTAGGGGACTGGAGGCTAAAATATATGAAGAACGGTTGCTGGAATTGGGGATGTCTAGTTTAACGAAGAGAAGGACGAGGGGAGACAGGATAGCAGCCTTCCAGTATCTCAGGGGCTGCTCCAAAGAAGAGGGAGTCAAGCTGTTCTCCAAAGCGCCTGAAGGCAGGACAAGAAGCAACGGATGGAAACTGATCAAGGAGAGAAGCAACCTGGAACTAAGGAGAAACTTCCTGACAGATAGAACAATTAACCAGTGGAACCACCTGCCTCCAGAAGCGGTGAATGTTCCAACACTGGAAGTTTTTAAGAAGAGACTGGACAGCCATTTGTCTGAAATGGTATAGGGTTTCCTGCCTGAGCAGGGGGTTGGACTAGATGACCTCCAAAGTCCCTTCCAACTACTACTACTACTACTTCTTCTTCTTCTTCTTCTTCTTCTTCTTCTTCTTCTTCTTCTTCTTCTTCTTCTTCTTCTTCTTCTTCTTCTTCTTCTTCTTCTTCTTCTTCTTCTTCTTCTTCTTCTTCTTCTTCTTCTTCTTCTTCTTCTTCTTCTTCTTCTTC
>NW_015397187.1:0-2871 GCF_001527695.2 Protobothrops mucrosquamatus
TTGGAAAGGGAATGGAGATCCACCACTGACTGTACCTGCCTAGAGCCAAACTTGCAACGTCTGTCCTGGGCAAGATCAAGTCAAAGACTGAAGATCACGGTCCAGGACGGGCGTGGCAACTTTGGCTGACTTGATCTGATTGGGCAGGAATACAGTCTACTACCCAATGGTGGAGTCTCCATCTCAGTGCTGGAGAATAGGTGAACTACTCCGAGCATGGCTGGCTGAGGAATTCTGGGAGTTGAAGTCCATCAGTCTTAAAGTAGCACAGGCTGGAGACCCCTGGAATAGGTGAACTACTCCGAGCACGGCTGGCTGAGGAATTCTGGGAGTTGAAGTCTTAAAGTTTGGAGGCTCCTGATCTATTCCATCCACTCCGATTTTTCATGCTCCTTTATGACTTTGAAGAATCACAAGACTAGCAGATGACTACCAGGGCAGAAACTTTTCCATTGTCACAAACAACGTAAGTCTCTTGCATCGCGAGATAACAAATAATCATCTTCTTTGTTAGCATTTCTTTTATATGTTGCCAACAGGGAATAAATCCCCAATTATCTCTGGATAGGATGTCTAAAATATGATTTGGCTGAAAAAAACACTATAGAATTTGAGATTTCCCCCCGCCTTTTTTTCATTTCAGGGTAACATCTAAACGAGCGTCCTGGAGAATTCAAAACTATTCAAAATCCTAATAACACAACTGCTCTATTATGAATGTTTAATTTTCTTCCCCCCTGGGGCAAAATGTTTCTTTTTTTTTCATTTCTTCCAGGTTCACTCTATTTCACTTCTTTTTTTTTCCCTTCATATTTTCGTTAACTCATTCTACCATAATCTTGGGAGGGGGGGAAGCCTTTGGCTCTCTAGTATTTATAAATATTACTTGTAAAAAATGGAAATTCCTTTTTTTTTTTTTTTTTTAGAAGAAGAAGAAGGTCAGTATCATCTGAATCTTGATTGTTAACTGTGCTGCATTAACCAATTCCCGGAAGACTTGAAAATAAATAAATCATTAAAATCCATTAAAATTAAAATAATCTCTTAAATTATACTTGAAGTGTTACTCAATCTTAACTCAGAAATATATGGAGTATGGAAAAAATGAGGGGTGGGGGAGGGAAAGGACCACAATTAGCAATAGGGTCAATGGGAGTCAGTTGAAGATAGCTCGCTAGTTAGCTAGCTAGCTAGCTAGTTAGCTAGCTAGTTAGCTAGCTACCTAGCTACCTAGATAGATAGATGGATGGATGGATGGATGGATGGATGGATGGATGGATGGATGGATGGATGGATGGATGGATGGATGGATGGTAGGTAGGTAGGTAAAATAGATAGGTAGGTAAGATAGATAGGTAGGTAAGATAGGTAGGTAGGTATATAGATAGAGGTAGGTAGGTAGGTAAGATAGATAGGTAGAGAGGTAGGTAGGTAGATAGGTAAGATAGATAGGTAGGTAGGTAGGTAGATAGATAAATATATATTTGGATAAGTTTAATAAATAAATATCAACAGAAGCGCTGGGTTGAACGGTAAGAGTCCTTGGGGTTCTCTGAATTTGGTTGTTTTCTTGCAGACGTTTCATAACCAGAGTAGGTGATATCATCAGGGTCCTCGTACAGGCAGTTCTCGACTTATGACACAATTGGGATCAGGATTTCCGTTACTAACGAAGGCAACGATAGGAAGTGTGTGTCACATGCCCAATTCTGCAAGCTATTTTACTACGGCTGTTCAGCAAATCACCGCAGTTGTTTAAGTCGACATCGTGTTAAGTAAGTCGTAAGTCGAGGATGACTTGTCATTTCCAAATAATCTTTTGGGGCTATCTCCCTCTGTTAAAGATATTTAAATTTAGTAGCTAGAACGGCGGGGGTTGTACAATGAGCCAGGACACACAGTACCACAGGTCGTCCTCGACTTACAACAGTTCGTTTAGTGACCGTTCAAAGTCACAACAGCACTGAAAAAAAAGTGACTTATGACCCTTTTTCACACTTATGATCGCTGCAGCATCCCCATGGTCACGTGATTTACATCCAGATGCTTGACAACTGACTCATATTTATGATGGTTGAAGTGTCCTGGGGTCATGTGATCATATTTGGCAATCTTCTGACAAGCAAAGTCAATGCGGGAAACCAGAGTCACTTAACAACTGTGTCACTCATTTAACAACTGCAGTAATTCCCTTCACAAATGGGGCAAGAAAAATTGTAAAACGGGGCAAAACTCCCTTAACAAATTTCTCACTTAGCAACATAAATTCTGGGCTCAATTGTGGACGTTAAGTTGAGGGCTACCTGTCGTTGATTGGCTGGAGAGTGCTGGCTCTTGCGTGAGGCAATTGGTTGCTGTGGGTGTGGAGGGGGAGTTTCCCCTTTTCCCCGCTTTTTTTTTCCTCTCTGTCCTATGTGCTCTGTGATTTACCTCATGATTTACCTCAACATGCAGTGATGCGCCTCAGTATCCTGTTTGCTGTATACCGAGATGTAAAATATAATTATTTACATAAAACCACACGTTCATGTCAGCGTCTCTGACTCCATTTGGACACCGGCTGCGCAATTCCCTGACATCCTCCCTTCTTTCCTGCCTCATAATCGCCAAACAAGCGCTAAAAAATGGAACAACAATCCTAAACTTTCGATAGGCCTCTCACTGTTCTGATTATTGAGGTAGAATATCGGCGATCCCAAAAACGTTTTGTGCGGCTTCGGGATCTCCAAAGACACGTCTTCTCCACCCTGCCTTTAACCATTCTTGCTGGGGACTCAACGACTTCTCAGCTGAAAAGCACCAGTGGTTCTTTTACTGCTGGCTGAGGAAGGAAGTTTCGGGCATGTAGCCGGTCCTGTTTTTCTAGTTAAG
>NW_015397187.1:6315-7568 GCF_001527695.2 Protobothrops mucrosquamatus
AAAAAAAAAAAAAAAAATAGCTCCATGGCAACCGTTCACGTATTATTATATACCAGGAGGGCTGGAAAAGGAGAACAGGCATTTCGTCGTCTCTTACTGATGTGAGCTGAAAGGAAAGAGGTACATCTGAATGCGCCAAAAGAGGCTGTTAGAATTGACCTAAAATGGTTGGGTCCCCCTCCCTCCCCACAGGAATGCGATTTTCCAAGCGGAATAAATTACGCCAGCTCAGCAAAAAAAAAAAAAAAAAAAAAAAAAAAAAAAAAAAACCCCCCCCCCCCCCCCCCCCATTTCTTTATTTGCCCAATTCTGGATTTCATGTCAAGAGGAGAAGGGAGCGAAAAAGATAAAATTTACACCGCAATTATTTTTATTGGGCATTATGGATAATCTGGACTCAAAAGAAATGAATTTGATGTTGTACTGTATAACAGCAGCAAGGACATTGATTGCTCAAAATTGGAAAAAAGGAGACATTACCGAATATGAATGATTGGAGACAGAAAGTTTCATATTTTGCAGAAATGGCAAAAATATCCGCATACCTGAAGGATCGGTCTCAAGAGAAATTTATTTTGGTATGGAGAAGATGGATAGATTATATTCAGAGAAAATATGAAATGGACAATTATCATATAGCTTTTGATTAATTATTGTTACTTATAAATATTTTTATATATAATTTATATATATAGTTCATAGTTAAGGTGATTGTATGTTAGAGTTAAAGTAAGTTTATATTGGTTTATTTTATGAATGGGTTGTTTGGGTTAAATTTGGATTATTATATGCTTAATCCTGTATTCAGCTCTGGGAAGTCGGGGGGGGAGGGGGGGAAGGGGATTAGGGGACTGAAATTATAAAAATTGATGTATTTATATGTTATAGATAAATAATAACTGTAATGAAAAGAGGAGATGCTCGGCTGGTACCCCAAACTGCACTCGAAGAGGTGGTTAAGAGGGAAGATGGGATGTAGGTAGGTGGAAAGGAGGAAGGAGGAGAGGTTGTGGGTTTAGAGCAGTGGTTCTCAACCTGTGGGTCGGGACCCCATTTGGGGTCGATCGACCATTTCATGGGGGTCGCCAAGCAAGGCTGTCCGCCATTTTTTTTGTCTGCCATTTTTTTTGTCCGCCATTTTTTTCCCCTTTTCCGGTGGGTGCCTTACCTCCCTTGGGCTGGGCCAGCTGGTGGTCGGCCTGCTCCGTCTCTGCCGCTTGCCAGCTACGCCTCGGCCGGCGCAGGGGGCGGAA
>NW_015397188.1:0-7567 GCF_001527695.2 Protobothrops mucrosquamatus
CTAGGTCTGCATGACATAAACTATCCTAGGGGCTGGGTACTCGCAACATACTTAAGTAAAATGTGGCTTTTTTGATAGCTGATGGTTTAGTGCAGACATGTCAAATTCACGACGTCATGTGATGTCGCGCAACATATTGGGAGAGTTTTGCCATTGCCGGCAATGGGGTGGGCGCAGCTTCCGCATGACATGTTTGGCCCGCGGGCCGGCAGTTTGACACCCCTGGTTTAGTGTGTTGTACCACAAAACTGTAAGGTCCTTGAGGAAGGAGAATGTTCTGCTTGTATTATTCTGCAGAACAGAATTCTTTATCAACCAGGACTTCCGGTCTTGCGTAGTAGTTCAACAGCCAAGAGATTTCAGGACTCCGTGTCCTTTGGCTGAATTTCTTCCTGTTAGGGGACCCTAAATGGGCCAGAAGCCACCCCGAAGAGGTGGCAAAGAAGGAAGGAAGTCCTGCAGACCATGGAGAGATGGCGGTCAACCCGATTGGTCCAGGAGAAGCCTTCCAGAAATCAACAGGAGAAAGGCTAGCTAGCCTAACTTCAGAGTCTAGCCCAAGCTACAAGCAACCGAAGTCAAAAAGCACTATTTGCTGATTGTAAACAGCGCATTTGAATCTGGGTAAGACCATTGATTTTCTCTATACTACTTATCAACTTTCCTGGGGGGAAAATTCCCAAGAAGCAAAAAACCTCTGAACGTGAAGGAGGGGGATTTTTGCCCCACCTTTTTACTAATGGAAGCAGCGAATTAAACTTTTTATGGAGGACCAAAACATACAGAAATGAAATGAATATAAAACCTAAATTTGGATAAGTTTGGAATGTTGAATGGTTAAGATTCTCATTTTAAAGACAATTTTCTATTTTGATAATTTGAAAAATAAACTGGTGCTGACATTTAGTGGTGGATAAAGACTATGACAGCTATGGCTTTTATACAGGACTTGGTAAAATCTGGAAAAAACTAATCTGTGCTTGTGACCTTCAAAGCTATAACAATAGAGAACAGCTGTGACAAAAAAAGAAAACAATTTGGGTTGCAGACAAAGAGAAGATTATAAACTTCAGGAAACCTTTTTGGATTATAAATATCTATTAAACTGCGACTCTAAAGCTATTTGCAGAAAAAAGAAAACCTCGATTCTTGACCACTATGGAAAATCAGAGAGTTGCAGAAAGAACTTATCAAGAAAAAATAAATACCTTTCAAGAGGAGACATATGAGATGCTGCAACTAATTCAAACAACAATGACTTCAAACCACAAAGAAATCCAAAATAACTTTGAAAACATAAACCAATTCATCTTTACAACAAAAAAATCCCAGGAAATAACAATAGAGAAGGAGCAAATAAAACATATAACTGAACACAAACTCAAGGATAGAGACTCAAAGATGGAACTTAATACAACAAAGAAGTAAGATTTAACCCAAGTAGAAAATTTTTTACAAGAAATATTGGTTTTGGAAAAAGCAACTTATACTTTAAGACCACAAGACAAATTCGAGGATAAGAAAAAAGACTGGTCAAAATGGATTGCAGAGATGTCAGGAAAACCACTACAACTGGAGAGACAAAAAATGATAAGAGATACAGAGAGAAAAAGAAAGAAAAAGATTTTCAACAAATGTGAAAGAGCAAATGCCTCTTACAAAGATATTGTACTTGACTTTTTTTATATATCTACAGTGACACCTACAAGAATATGGAAAGACTCTTTGATTCAGCAGAATATATTGATTAAAGATATTGGGCAAAAGAAGAAGGCCAAAGTGAAAATTAAAAAAATAGATGATGGGACTTATCAGAGATAATATTTTAAAAAGAAACACCTGTTTGAATATGGTTAAAGTAATAGAAAGATTTTGGATATGAATTTTACTTTAAGAGGGAGGAGTCCCTCAAATAACATAGTACTGTCTCTTTCTTCTCTTTTCTTATCTTATTTCTTGATATGAGTAATATAAAAGAGTTAAAATGGCTTATATATAAGGACATATTTTAGATATTTGTTGTTGTTGTTAGTTGCGAAGTCATGTCTGACCCATCACGACCCCATCGACAACGTTCCTCCAGGCCTTCCTGTCCTCTATCATCTATTTTAGATATTATTATATTTAAATGTGATTAATTTTAAGAAAATTACAATGGATTGAAAAAAAATGCTTTGAATAAGAGTTAAAAGACTAGATGACTAGATTTATTAAATGGAATATTTAAAGATTAAATATATTCTTAATTATGGTAAAAAAGAATGGAAAATTTTTGGAAATAAATATGTATTAGCTTAGGGGAAACATGGACTTTCAGTAATATACTATCTTTTTATCTCTCTTTACTTTTGTTCTTTTTTTCTCTTTTTTTAGTCTTATTTATTCCTTATGTAAGGTAAAAGTTATGGGATGGCTTACATGAGAAAAAATAGAATCAAATATTTAAATGTAATTAACTTTGAGAAAATCTTAACCAGTAAGAATGTCTTGAATATGGTGGGAAAAACAAATGTAAACAAGAACTGTAAACGGGATCTATGACGAGGCAATCAGAATGACTAGATAGAAAAGAAGTATTATATTGATGTGATTATTATTTACGGAAATATTAGAGAAAAAAATATATTCAACTGTTATCTATCAAAACAATAAGAATTGTATTAACTTAAGGTTGGTAAAAGAGAACATTATGGGAAGAAGAGGAAATTAAGTAAAGCTATTATGTGGATTATAGATCATAGAAATCTATTGTTAGCGAATGTTTTTTAAATGTAAACCCAGACAACACACTGTTTACCAAATATTAAGGTAACCATGTTAAAAAAATAATGAAACATATTATAAAAAAAAGAATTCTTTATTAACCAGAAGAGAATAGAAGATTCTTTTCTCCAAGGAACAGAACCAGCCATCTGCAGGCCGGGAGGTATATTGTCTTCCTGGAGCAAAAATCAAAGATGAGGCTGAGAACCTAAACAAAATAATTAAGGCCACAGATTACTACACTTTTCTCCTCCTTCACATAGGGACAAATGACACAACAAAGAACCTGAGTACAATACTGAGAGATTATGAGCAACTAGGCAATAAAGTTAAGAAGCTAGGAGCACAAGTAGTGTTGTCATCAGTACTTCCAACAAAAAGTCAACACCCATTGAGGGGAAAAAGAGTTCTAGGAATAAACCACAGGCTAAAGGGTTGGTGTTGGCAAGAGAACTTTGGTTTCCTGGGCCATGGACTGCATTACCTACATGAAGGACTCTTGGCAAGGGATTGGCTACATCTCATGAAAACAGGGGAAAATGTATTAGGAAAAAGACTGGCCCAACTCATCAGGAGGGCTATAAACTAAAATTGAGAGGGGAGGGTGATCAATCTTTAGAATCTCTAGAACACAAAAGCAATCATAAATCCCAAGAAAACAAATCAAACAATGAGGTAGGGAGTAATGAGAAAAAAGAAAACTTCAAACAAAAAGTAGGAGATGCATACCCACGGACAGGTATAAAGGTCTTAAATGCTTTTATACAAATGTTCAAAGCTTTGGAACAAACAGAGTGAACTAGAAGCAATAGTACGCGAGGGCAGGTATGACATGGTTGGAATTACAAAAACTTGGTGGGATGAAACCCATGACTGGAATGTACTGATGGATGGATATAAATTGTTCAAAAGAAACAGATCTACAAAAAGAGGAGGTGGAGTTGCACTATATGTAAGAGATCACTACATATCTACAGAAATGTACATGATCGAAGATAAAACCCCTCTAGAATGTATATGGATCAATATAAAAGGAAAAAAGAGTGACATTGCCATAGGTGTATATTATAGACCACCCAACCCATCAAAAGAAATAGATGAACTTTTTGCCAACCAATTAACAAATGTATGTAGGAAACATACCACAGTGGTAATGGGAGACTTTAACTACCCAGATATCAACTGGGAGAAAAACTCTGCACTAAGTGGGAGATCAAACAGATTCCTAATCAACCTAGCCAACAATTTTGTCATCCAAAAAGTAGAGGAAAGAACTAGAAGAAAAGCCATACTGGACCTAATTCTTACTAATAGAGAAGAAGTGATATAGGGAGTTGAAGTTTCCAGAACCTTGGATGAAAGTGACCAAGTCACTGGAATTCAATATAATGTAAACACAAGCAGTAGAACATAATCCAACCAGTGTCTTAAACTTTAAAAGAGCTGATTTTAACAAACTCGGAAAGAGCCTAGAAAAGATTCCATAGATGAAAACCCTAAAGGGGAAAACAACTCAAGAAGTGTGGGAAACTCTGAAAAATGCAATCATAAAAGCCCAATTCAGCACAATACCTCTGAAAAGAAAAACAAGAAATCCAAGAAGAAACCAGCATAGCTGCACAAAGATCTCTCTGATAAACTGAAAGACAAAAAGGACAAATACAAAAAATGGAAAGAGGGACATATAACTACAGCAAAGTATCAGCAGATAGCCAGAACCTGCAAAGATAAAGTCAGGAAAGCAAAGGCTCAGGATGAACAAAGACTTGCAACAAAAGTCAAAGATAATTTAAAAAGTTGATTTCGACATATTAATAAGAAAAAAGTCAAGGAAACAGTTAGTCCACTAAAGACAAAAGATGGCAAGGAAGTAACAGGCATAGGGAGAAAGCAGAGCTGCTTAACTCATTCTTTGCATCAGTCTTCACGCAAAAAGCAACTATAGCCCAACTTACCAAAAAAACTACCGTAAAAGACAGTTTAGTAATAAAAATTAAAACAACAAGAAAATGATAAGAGAATATCTATCTAATCTTGACGAATATAAATCACTGATACCCGACAGATTACAAATCCCAGAGTTCTGAAGGAGCTGGCAAATGTTATCTCAGAACCATTGTATCATATCTTTAAAAAATCCTGGAGCATCAGGGAAGTGGAAAAGGGCTGATGTGGTTCCCATCTTCAACAAAGGGGAAAAAACAGACCCAGGAAACTACAGACCAATCAGTCTAACATCAATACCTGGGAAGACCCTGGAAAAGATAATCAAAAAACAGATCTGCGAACATCTAGAAACAAAGTTATAACTAGTAGTCAGCATGGGTTTGTTAAAAACAGATCATGCCAAACCAATCTTATTTCATTCTTTGATAAAGTGACCGAACAGGTAGACCAATGAAATGCTGTCGACATAGTATACCGGTACTTAGATTTCTGTAAGGCACTCAACAAAGTAGACCACAATTTAATTCTTGGTAAGCTAGAAAAATGTAGAATAGATGGATTTGTAGCTGGTTGACAAACCACACTCAGTAAGCAGTCCTTAATGGTACTACAGTACATCTACATGGAAGAAAGGAAGCAGTAGGGTACCACAAGTTTCCGTCTTAGGTCCAGTACTCTTCAATATCTTCATAAATGACTTAGATGAGGGAATAGAAGGGGAATTCATCAGCTTTGCGGATGACACTACGCTGGCAGGAATAGCCAACATCTCAGAAGACAAGCTCAGGATCCAAAAAGATTTTGACAGACTTGAACAATGCGCCCTATCCAACAAAATGAATTTTAATGTAGAGAAAAGCACAGTTTTACATTTAAGCAGGAAAAACTAAAGATATAACTACAAATTAGGTGAGACCTGGCTCAAAAAAAGGAACATTGAGAGGGACCTTGGAGTCTAGTGGACAATTACTTAAACAAGAGCTAGCAGTGTGCAGCAACAGTCAAAAAAGCTAATACAATCCTGGGTTGTATACAGAGGCATACAATCAAAATCACATGAAGTATTAGTGCCACTTTATAAAACCTTGGTAAGACCACACCTGGAATACTGAACGAGTTTTGGTCACCATACAAAAAAGATCTTGAGACTTTGGAAAAAGTTCAGAGAAGAGCAACTAAGATGATCAAAGGCCTAGAGAGTAAAACATATGAAGAATGGTTGCAGGATTTGGGTTTGGCTAGTCTAGAGAAAAAAATTAGGGGTGACATGATATTCCAATATTTGAGGGACTACCACAAAAAAGAGGGGGTCAAATTATTCTCCAAAGCACCAGAGAGCAGGACAAGAAACAATGGTTGGAAACTAATCAAGGGGAGAAGCAATCTGGAATAAAAGAGAAACTTCCTAACAGTGAGAACAAATAACCAGTGGAACAGCTTGCCTTCAGAGATTGTGGGTGCATTGCTGGAGGTTTTAGAGAAGAGACTGGACAGCCACTTCTTTGAAATGGTATAGGGTCTCCTGCTTGAGCAGGGGGCTGGACTAGAAGACCTCTAAGGTCCTTTCCACCTCTATTCTATTCAAGTGTGATTAGACACACAAGGAATTTTTCTCCGCTGCATGAGTTCTCAGTGTACATACAAGCAACTAGTGATAAATCATGATCTATTATTCTGTAAAGTGCCAAGAGCAAGGATGGTACTATAGTCATTGTTCTCATCATTCTTACAATCACCATACAGGCTGTTCCCATTTTTCTAGCTTAGCTCTACTCCACTCCTGAGAGATACCAATTTGCCAGCTTGGAGAATTCTGCTGTCCCAAGTGGCAGATCGTAGCTCTTGGGTCCAGTTGCTCAGTAACAGATTGGCACTGCAACAAACTCTTCTTGCTAACCCCTCCTTGGCTTGGACCCTGCTAGTCATTCCCAGGAATTAGAGCTGGGGACTATCATCCAGAGATACTCTGCAAAAGCTTTGCCCAGTCTTATTTATAATTTCTGTTTCTACAGTGAGGGGTGGGGGAAATCAAATCCATCAGGAAAACAATTCCCTCCTCGCCACTTACTGCCTCTTCTCCTTCTTCTGTAAGATGCCAACTCTCCCCTCTGAGCAGAGGCAGCACAGTCAAGCCTTGGTAGATTGCCTGCCATGAAAAGTGCCTACACACATCTCCCTCAGTTCCTGTGCCAGGCTATCCACAAACAACACCATCTGCTTTACTTTTTACTTTGGATAAGATCTTCATTGCAATTGTTATTGACAAGACAGAATATCAAATGGAAGTTGACCAGGCAAAACTAGAACCAGGGCAAAGCAGCTGTTCACCATCTTAGCTGCTTCTTAGTGATTAAGATCCTCTGTAGCAGACATGAGTTCACTCTACCAAAGTGTCTGAAGAGCAAGGCAAATCTTATTGACCACGGCAGAGGCCAAATGAAGTTCTTGTAAGCTTCACCAGTGTGAACGGAAGCTGCCTACTCTTCAGCTTGAGATGAACCAACAGAGTCAAGCTTCACTCTGGATTTTCATCCTCCCGGATGTAATTTTCTTTACTGAGAAGCCCACATACATCAGATGACTTGCAGTATTTACAACTGGTGCAGACTAGAGTCTTTACAGGCAAACCTGTATGCTAACCCTCTCTAACTTGGTAACCTCCTGATGTATGAGACGACATCTCCAATCATCAGCAGACAGCATAACCTATGGCCACGTGGTGATGGGTATGAAAGTTGAACTCTGCATTCTGAAGACTGCCAAGATGAGAAGGGCTGATGTAGGCTAAAGAGTGTGTTAAAACCCTAGTGTGAAAGCAGGTAGAAGGTTTAAGAACAATTTACTTAATTGGAAATTC
>NW_015397188.1:15495-17789 GCF_001527695.2 Protobothrops mucrosquamatus
TTTTAAAAGTAATTTTAATCGGAAACACAGCTGGCAATATTTGGTTTTTAATTCGGCTTTTATTGGGGTTTATTTTTTGTATTTCTGTATTTTTGTATTTTGTATTTTTTGTATTTTGTGTATAGTATTTGTTTTTTAATATGCTGTGAACCGCCCTGAGTCCTATGGGAGAAGGGCGGTATACAAATTAAATTAACATTAACATTAACATTAACATTAGGTGGGAATGTGTATGTGTGTGTATACATACATACATACATACATACATACATACATACATACATACATACATACATACATACATACATAATAAAGTTGGAAGGGACCTTGGAGGTCATCTGGTCCAACCCCCTGCTCAGGCAGGAAACCCTATACCATTTCAGACAAATGGCCGTCCAGTCTCTTCTTAAAAACTTCCAGTGTTGGAGCATTCACCACTTCTGGAGGCAGGTTGTTCCACTGGTTAATTGTTCTGTCAGGAAGTTTCTCCTTAGTTCTAGGTTGCTTCTCTCTTTGATTAGTTTCCATCCGTGTGTGTATATATATATACATATACACATACACATACACATATACACACATATATATATATACATATACACATACACACACATATACATGTACACACACACACACACACACACACACACACACACACACACACACACACATATATATATATATATATATATATATATATATATATAGAGAGAGAGAGAGAGAGAGAGAGAGAGAGAGAGAGAGAGAGAATTACCATTACATTTTTGTTACAGGTGGTAGAAATATTTTCAGTCAAATTACTATATTATATTACATGTTTACTGTATTATATTAAATGTCTAAGGAAAAGCAGGAGGACCATTGGTGTAGGATTTAGCAGAAAGGGTTATTGATCACCCTACTTCACCATGTGAAATGTGCACACAGACTTGGGAGGTGGGCATTTGTCAGCGGGCATTTTTTTGCATGGGAAAAGGTCCATCTTCACCTCTGTTATCTTCAGCTAATATTCAATATATTTGTCTAGCAGTTCTTATTATTACAAATCTCACAGCTGTTTCTGCCAGGGCTTTTTGATAGGAAGACCTTGGTCTTAGAGCTGCTTCTATTCTATTCAAATAGTCTGGTCTGTGTAATTTAGCTTGTCACATAAGTCTGGCTCCTGCTTCTACACATGCTTGTAAGGCCATATCAGGAAATTATCCTCTAGTTTTGTGATGGTTTTGAGAAACGGAAAACTCACAACAATTTCTTCCTGGACAGATGAACAGTTCCTGGAATCACCCAAAGTGACTGAATAACCAGGGAATCCAATCCTGATTATCTTTACTTGGAAATAAGCTTGCTATATGCAGTGGAACCTGCATCAAATAAGGATACATTACACCACAGCCCATTGCTTAGCAAATGACTCTTCAAAACATTGTCTCCATGTTAAGTAATGTGAAAGTGGAAAAGACAGAAGATAAATAAACGGTTGCTGAGCAAACCTAGGGTTATGATATCAGATGTTTGGCAAAAGGAGGACATATCTTCCTTTTTGTCCTCATGTCCTCCATCCAGCAAGCATAGCCTTAAAATCAAATAATATCTAGTTGTTTGGGTGTCTTTTTACTTTTTTGGACCATTTTCACCAATACTTTCATGTAATTGTGACCTTGTAAATAGTCTGCTTCTTTTTTCCCTTCCTTTCATCTATTGACAGATTCAGCAGTCTAGATTTACATTTTTAAATTTATTTCCTGATTCCAGCAATTGGATTTAATCTAGGCCCTTCAAATCTATGACCATTGTGGTCTGTAGGTCACACGAGTTATCATTTCTATGGTGAAATTTGAAAAGTGTGTTGTTGATTCTTATATTATTGCTTAACATGCGTTCTTGAAGATAAAGATTTGTTGGAAAATATATTGCAATTGATAAACCTTTCTGATGCTGGAAATGGTATCAGAAGCCTCAGAAAAGCCTGGAATCTTTCTGATGCTGAAAAAGGCAATTTCATATACAGGTAGAGTACATTTTTTGCATTTTTTTGCTGTCACAGATGCCAAGAAAGTCAAACAGTTAGGGTTTCCTCCTTCCATTGTCTGTGTCTTTTTTTTTTGCCTGCTCATATATCTGGTAACCCCAGGCAAACTCCGTCTTCTTTCAAGCTATTTACCAATCAAGATATTTCTTGTAACTTAATAGTTGGACAGAAGGCTAGTCCATGGCTGTATCTTCAGTATGAATGTTTGCTGCTGCTTTTGACCTGTTACTAACTGCAGTTGCATAGGATGAAGACAGCCTGTTTT
>NW_015397189.1:0-3251 GCF_001527695.2 Protobothrops mucrosquamatus
ACATTGTCTGCCATGGTTCCGACAGATGAAACTCTTCAAAGAACTTCAAGGCATTGTTTACCTTAGCTTAAAGAATCTTTTTTTAAAACAAATTTTATTGGTTTTCTAGTTCTGAATACAAAGTGCTGGAGACACACCGTGGTGCTGGGGCAATCAAAAATTCGAAAACAAAGCATATATAAGTAAACAAAGCATATATCAGTACATCAAATATTCCCTGTCTATTTCCCTCAAATAGCTTATATATTTAAAATAGTCTATTTCTAACTTAAATTTCTATAGCTTAAAGAATCTTTATTTCAGAAGCATAGCATCGGCACAGCCGAAGCCAAAAACTGGATTCCCCTCCCCTGAGCACACAGTATCAAAGCACAATTCCCTCCTCCAATTAACAGTCATAAATCACATTCCCCAATTACTAGTTTGAAATGCAGGCTTTCCCTCCAGTCCTCCAGCCCCCCCAATTCTTATCATCTCTTATTTCAACAACCTTGATTCTCAGACTAGGTCCAGTATTGTTATGTCTAGCTGAATTCTCATGCACATTCCTCCCCCCCCCCAGCATCATCTAACTCTAAAAGTAAAACATAAGAAGAAAATGGTTGCATCTCTAACTGTTGTCAAAGCAAAAACATCCAGTGTTAGTAGCGTTGACACAGTCCTTTCAGCAGTTCTAAGAAGGCTCCACGCCCATTTGCACCACTCATGTGACCCTGAGGACACAGGTAAGCCTCCAGGTGGCCTCAATGATTCTCTAAAATGATGCAAATGTCCAGCTGTCTGCAAGGAGTATAAATCTTTCCATTCCCCACCATCCGGTCAGAGCTGAAGAAGCTTCTTGGATGAGAAGCGAAACATCTTCAAAGAAAAAGCAAGGAAGTCCAGTTGCCTCCTGAAAAAAGTACCTTTGGGAGAAGCAAGACTTGGATGACGGAGAATCTCCATAGACATTTAGTTATGAATTTTATATTGTGGTAACTGATACTGGATGCTATATTCCAAGCAGTGGTCTCACCGAGGCAGAACAAACAGAATAAATTTGGAGCCTGTGATACTCAGTTGGGCTTCTCATAAAGATGCTTTAAAAATAACATTTCCCCCCTTCTCCTAATAACTCATGCACCATTTCCTTCTTATATCAGCTCCATCCTTGATCCTTATCACAAAGATCACAAAGAACCAAGGCCATCTTGGTTCTCTCTTGTGAAGCTGCAAAAGCTGGTTTTGTAACACCGGAACACACATAATCACATCCCTGGCATTTCTTTCATGCAAACAGGGTTTAATATTTGCTTTCCTGTTGTTGAAGGAAAAGTCTTCATCAGGGTTCAGTCCAAGCCGGGAATAAAAAACATGGCGACTGCTTTAGAAAGAAGGTTGCAGTTTATTGAAGAGAGGAGCCAGACAGGAAGATGGCTCTGGAAGAAAAGAGAGAGAGCACATGTAGGGAGTGGGTTTTTATACCCTCTGGAGCCTTTTGTTTGGAGTTGTTCCTGTGGCATGAACTTTGATCTGAGTCTGAGTGTGCCTTTCTGGTATTCTGATGGTGGTGGGTTAATCTTATTATGTCCCAAGGGTCATATCCTGCTTCCCTGGGGCTGTGGCTGATGACTCTTGGATTTTTTTTGGTGTGAGGGATTGTTGATTCTAGGGATTTTTCTTCCTAATCCCGGTTTCCTGACTCCAGTCTTTCTGACAAGATTATCACATCTGCAATTCTGCAGACCTGGTTTCTGTTTGGGGCAGAGAGACTTGGGGGGCGGGGTTGGTTTCTGCATTTAAAATCCTTTGGGGAAATATATTCTGCCTTTTAAATATTTCCAAGAATATTTCTTTCTCTGGGGGGAGGGCTTCTTCAAATAATCTTGTATTTCTCTGTCAGTAACCGTTACTTTTCTGGAAGACATTCAAAAAAGGGACCTCACTAAAGGCAACTCACTTCTGTATATTTGTGTATGAATAGATGTATGAAGAACGGTTGCTGGAATTGGGGATGTCTAGTTTAATGAAGAGAAGGACGAGGGGGGACAGTCTTCCAGTATTTGAGAGGCTGCCCCAAAGAAGAGGGAGGTCAACTTATTCTCCAAAGCACCAGAAGGCAGGACAAGAAACAATGGATGGAAAGTACTCAAGGAGAGAAGCAACCTGGAATTAAGGAGAAACTTCCTAAAATTGAGGACAATTAACCAGTGGAACAATTTGCCACCAGAAGCGGTGAATGCTCCAACCCTGGAAGTGTTTAAGAAGAGACTGGATAGGCATTTGTCTGAAATGGGATAGGGCCATGGTGGCGAATCTATGGCACGCATGCCATTGGTCGGCCCAGTCCTAGGCCCAATCAATCAATTTCAACTTCTCGCGGGAAAAAAAGAGATCTCGCAAAGTTGGAATTGATTGATTGAACTTTTGAGTCCCACCCAGTCTGCCGTTACCACTGCAGCCACGCCCACCCGATGGGCTATGCCCACCCAAAGGACCACACACACCCAGTGGGCCACGCCCACCTGGCACCCAACTATACATAAGTGGGTTTTGGGTTGCAGTTTGGGCGCTCAGTCTCTAAAAGGTTCGCCATCAATGGTATATAGGGTCTCCTGCTTGAGCAGGGGGCTGGACTAGAAGACCTCCAAGGTCCCTTCCAGCTTTGTTCTGATTCTGATTCTGGCTGCCTGAACTGAAGGTGCTTCATTAATGGAGGAATTTAAGAAGGGATTGGACACTTGCCTGAAATTGTTTAATAAGGTCTTAATTCCAGTTTGCTTCTCTCCTTGATTATTTTCCATCCGTTGCTTCTTGTCCTGCCTTCGGGTGCTTTGGAGAAGAGGTTGACACCCCCCACCACCTTCTTTGTGGCAGCTCCTCAAATATTGGAAGACTGCTATCATGTCACCCTCTTGTCCAGACATGTCAAACACAAGGCCCGGGGGCCGGATGTGGCCCGCGAAGTGGTTTCATGTGGCCCGCGAAGTCATCCTGGAAACAGTGAGGGAACGGCTCCCTCTGCCTTGGCCCTGGCCCAGGCCGGCCGGGAGCCAATGTATAATTTTGTGGTGGCCATCTATGCTGAAACACATTCAGTCTTAGCTCCATAAGCCCCCCCCCCCGCATGGCCTAAGAGGAACAATGAGGCTCCTCCAGTGGACCATGCCTTGGCGCTTGCCCCGGTCCCACCCCCTTCTTCCAGAGACCCTGAGATCTATCCCACTCCTGCCCAGGCCCCCACAGGCACCCTTGACGCGAACGATGTAGAG
>NW_015397189.1:5544-7567 GCF_001527695.2 Protobothrops mucrosquamatus
GAAGGAAGGAAGGAAGGAAGGAAGGACAAGGGAGAAGAGGGAGGGGGAGGAGCAGCATCAGCACCAAGGTGGATGGTCTTAGCTACAGCTGTGACAGGCACTCCTGACCCTCCCCTAAACAGCACATAACGAGCCAAAGAAGTTCCTGGATGTGTTTAAGTGAATGTGAGAAAGAGCCACTTGGGGGGACAGATCTTTTTAAGGCGGAGCCATGCACCAACCAGCGCATTCCTCCAATTCAAGATCTGCCTTACCGGAGCCTGGGCGTTCAAACTGAGTTGCAGGCCTGTTTAGGACCCAAGATTGCTGTAAGCAACAGCTGGGTCTTACTCCAGCTTCTGATTTTACTCCTCTCTCGCCTATCCCTCCTCTGCTTCCAGCAGCTGTTTCCATGGAGATATGTGGGGCATCAACTGGAGTTCCTGGCTGAGATTATTCACCCCCCCCCCTTTCTGGACCCTGACTTACCTGAAGTTGGCTGTTCCTCTGCTTCATCTCACCCGATTCCCTTTTGCAACATATCATGACATTTTTTCCCCACTTGCAAGTTTATTATCATGGCCTGAAAGGCAGTGACCAGGTTCCTAGAAGGGATGGCTCTGCCTTCTAACTATAGCCATAGGGAGGTCTGGGGCAAACAAGGCCTAGATGAACTTCCAAGAAGAGTAAACTGTCCATAGGACACCAGGGAAGGGGGGGCACCACAAAGTTCCCACCCACCCACTCACCCACCCACTGTCGTGATCTTGACTCTGATGCTCAACTTTGTCTATGGAGATTCTCAATCATCCAGGTTATGATTGTCCCAAAGGTGCTTTTCCAAAAGGCAGCTGGACTGTCTCTGTTTTTCCTTGAAGACATTTCACTTCTCATCCAAAAAGCTTCTTCAGTTCTGACTGAATGGTGGAGAATGGAAGTATTTCCATTCCTTAGAAATAATGATGATGATGATGATGATGATGATGATGATGATGATGATAATAATAATAATAATAATAATAATAATAATAATAATAATAATAATAAAATAAAAAAAGTTGGAAGGGACCTTGGAGGTCATCTAGTCCAACCCCCTGTTCAGGCAGGAGACCCTATACCATCTCAGACAAATGGCTGTCCAGTCTCTTCTTTAAAACTTCCAGTGATGGAGCATTCACAGCTTCTGGAGGCAGGTTGTTCCACTGGTTAATTGTTCTCACTGTCAGGAAGTTTCTCTTTAGTTCTAGGTTGCTTCTCTCTTTGATTAGTTTTCATCCATTGCGTCTTGTCCTGCCTTCAGGCACTTTGGAAAATAGCTTGACTCCCTCTTCTTTGGGGCTGCTCCTGAGATACTGAAACACAGCTATCATGTCACCCCTCGTCCTTCTCTTCATTAAACTAGACATACTAGATCATCTATCTATCTAGGAAACCCTATACCATTTCAGACAAATGGCTGTCCAGTCTCTTCTTTAAAACTTCCAGCTTTGGAGCATTCACCGCTTCTGGAGGCAGGTTGTTCCACTGGTTAATTGTTCTCACTGTCAGGAAGTTTCTCCTTAGTTCCTGGTTGCTTCTCTCCTTGCTCAGTTTCCATCCGTTGCTTCTTGTCCTGCCTTCAGGCGCTTTGGAGAATAGCTTGACTCCCTCTTCTTTTCTTAAAGACTTCCAGTAATCTCGAGAAAAGAAGGACTAGGGGAGACATGATAGCGGTATTCCAGTATTTGAGAGAATACTGGAGAGAAGCAACCTAGAACTAAGGAGAAACTTCCTGACAGTCAGAACAATTAACCAGTGGAACTGCTTGCCACCAGAAGTTGTGGGTGCTCCAACACTGGAAGTTTTTAAGAAGAGACTGGACAGCCACTTGCCTGAAATGGTACAGGGTCTCCTGCTTGAGCACGGGGTTGGACTAGAAGACCTCCCAGGTCCCTTCCGGCTCTTATTCAGATTGATTGAAGTATTGGAGTACCCACAACGCCTGGAGATGAATCGTTTCACTGATTAATTTTTCCAACGGCCAGGAACTTTCGGTCAGGAATCA
>NW_015397190.1:0-3068 GCF_001527695.2 Protobothrops mucrosquamatus
TGTTTAATTAACTAATCACTGTAATGTCAGTTTCATCCAGATGACTCCATTTACTTAAAATGGCTCCTTTTTGTAATTGCAGTGATGATTAGTACATATCACCATACTTCATTTCATTAGTATTCTCCAGAACATACATCTTTATGTCTTAGTAATTCATGCTGCTTTTATTTCTCAAATACTTCTGCATTCTATATTTCTATGACAAGCTTGTTCAGGCTGGCAAAGCCAGAGATGAGGAGCTTATGCCAGATATAAACAACCATTCAAAACAGAGAGTGAAAGAAGGGATTAAAAAAATAAAATGCAGATGAATAAATAAGGGATCCCAAAATGTTGCAAAAGTTATAGCTTTCCACTATACCGTTAATTAGCAATAAATAACTGAGCATTTACTTTAAAATATTAAAAATCACTCATAAATTCTAAACTGAGGATTATCAAGAAGTATGGTCAACAAAGTTAAAATCATTGAGTAATTATAAATTATAATAAATTCAACCCACATAAGTCTGTTTGGATTTAAATATCCTGTAAAACTGAAATATAGGCTGCATATGTAAAGAAACCTAATGTTGAGTACAGTACAAGTCCATGAATGAAGTTGCAGTTTTGGAATGTTTTCCAGTTTGAGTTGAATTTTATATCAGATTTACTTTTCAACTAGTTATTCTAGATATTATAGCACCCAAAGCTAATTTGCTGCAGTGCCTGTCACTGTCCCTTCCTGTTTGTGGCTAGTTGGGATGCCAGGTTGCTATGTTCTTTGCTGATCAGCGGTTGTTGTTTTAATAATCCTGGAGCTGATGGCCCATTAAGTCAATGAATCATCTTCAACCCTAGATATCCATGCTTCATGAACCCTTACATCTCCCAGGGTTTCTGTCCAGATTGACCAGGCATGCTCTCCTAACTTTCAGAACCCCTGCTCACAACACAGCAAAGCTTTCCTTTGCTGTCCTTTAAAAGAACATATTTAAATTGCAAAGTAGAAATATTGCTATAAAGCTGACCTATCAGTTTGTTTCCTTACCACAAATTTCCATGGACCTACAGAGAAAGGTAGGAATGAAATGACAACCTGTTCCCTATTGTTTTGATTCATCAGAGTAGTGAAGGTATCTTAATGGAAGAAAAGAAGAAAAGAAAGGTTCCTTGTTGTATAACATGGGAAGGGGATGTGGAAGTATCCATAAGTGTAAACAT
Organism: Protobothrops mucrosquamatus; assembly: GCF_001527695.2. Taxonomy (NCBI): domain Eukaryota; kingdom Metazoa; phylum Chordata; class Lepidosauria; order Squamata; family Viperidae; genus Protobothrops; species Protobothrops mucrosquamatus. The sequence continues at coordinate 1,207 of NW_015397190.1, forward strand.
CTGGGGAATAAAATGAAATAGGGATTAGTAAGCGAGGAAAAACAATTCTTATAAAGAAAAAGCAGTCCAGTTGGGGAGCATCTAACAAGGCTGATCTCACTTGCATGAATGAGAAAGACCAGAAGCAGGGCAAAACCGATCAAGTCTAGACTGATTTTCTGAAGTAGGCTTAAGTAATAGCAGGAAGCAGAGAGTAATATGAACATTGTTTTTTCCTATTGGATTTACAAAAGAGGCTTGAAGAATTCTATACAATGGAATAAGAAAAAAAAGAAGGGGAGAGAAACCAAACCTTATGGCAATATTTGAATGAATTAAAGATTAAGACTGTTAGAAGTAAAACAAAGTTAAAGTTGATTTATTTGATCAAGATTAAAACAATAAATGTTATTACTTCTGGCAACCCTTTAAGGACCTTCCTCTGACATCAGAACCAAAAAAAATGGTTTTTATTTTTATTTTTGTAATATATTTTATTGATTTTTTGAAAAACATAAATCACTTAATAATTGGTGAACAGTGTGTTATCTGGGTTACATTTGTAAAACAATCATTAACAATTGATTTCTATAATCCATAATCCACATAATGGTTTTAGTTGATTTCTTCTTTTCCCAAAATATACTCTTTTGCAAACATTGAGTTAATAAAATTCTTATTGTTTTGATAGATAATAATTAAATATATAATTTTCCCAATATTCCTAAAAATAATAATCACATCAATATAATATTTCTTTTCTATCCAATCATTCTGGTTGCCTTATCATAGATCCCGTTACAGTCCTTATTTTACTTTGTTTCTCCCACCAAATTCTAGGTATTCTTACTAGTTAAGATTTTCTCAAAAATTAATTACATTTAAAAATGTAACTCTATTTTTCCATATGAACCATCTCACACTTTTACAATTCTTTAGGAATAGATAAAACAATGAAAAAGAAAGAAAGAAAGGAGAGCAGGAGTAAAGAAACATAAAAAATAACATACTACTTAAAATATGTATCCCTCCTAAGCTAATATATATTTATTTCCTAAATTTCTTATTATTTTTAACCATAATAAAAATATGTTTAATCTTTACACATTCCATTTAATACATCTAGTTATCTAGTCCTTTAACTTATTCAAAACATTTTTATCCATTATAATTTTCTTAAATTCAATCCTACTTAAGTATCTAAAACATTTCCTTTCTCTAAGTCATTTCAACTTTTTCATATTACTCATATCAAGAAAGAGAACAAAAAAAGGGAAAAAGCATACTATATTATTTAGGGAATTCATCCTTCTTAGAATGACATATATATTCCAAAACCTTTCTATTACTTTAACCATATTCAAACAAATGTTTCTATTTTAAGTATTCTCTCTGGTAAGTCCCATCATCTATTTTTTTGGTTTCCACTTTAGTCTTTTTCCTTTGCCCAGTATCTTTCTTAACTAATGTATTTTGCTGAATCAAAAAGTTTTTCCGTATGTTCGTAAGTGTTGCCGTAGATATAAAAAGTAAATTAGGTGAAGTGTCTTTGTACGGAGCTTCTGCCTTTCCATGTTTGTTGAAAATCTTTTTCTTTTTCTTTCTCTACACTTCTCTTATTATTTCCTTTCTCTCCAATGTTCCTGACATCTCTACAGTCCATTTTATCCAATCTCTTTTCTTGTCCTCAGATTTATTTTGTAGTCTTAAGGGATAAGTTATTTTTTCCAATTCTTGTGAATTTTTTCCCACTAGGATTAAATCATGTTTCCTTGTTTTGTTAAGTTCCATCTTTAAGTCTCTATTCTCAATTCTATATCTATGTATCTGTTTTATCTGCTCCTTCTCTGTTGTTGTTTTCTGGGATTTTTTTTTTTTTTTTT
>NW_015397190.1:3325-7567 GCF_001527695.2 Protobothrops mucrosquamatus
TTTTTTTTTTTTTTTGTAGAGTTAACTTAGAAATAGATTGGTTTATATTTTCAAATTTATTTTGGATTTTTTTTGTGGTTTAAAGTCATTGTTGTTTGAATTAGTTGCAGTATACTATATATCTCCTCCTGTGAAGTATTTATGTTTTCTTGATATGTTCTTTCTACATGTCTCTGATCCATGATGGCCAAGAATTTGAGTTTTTATCTTCCTTTCTTTTCTCTGCAAATAGCTTTAGAGTCCCAATTAAATAGATATTTGTAATCCAAATAGTTCAAAAAAAGATTTTTTTCCTGAAATTTATAATTCTCTCTTTGTCTACAGCCCAGATTATTGTCTTTTTTTGTCACAGCTGTTTTTTGTTGTTAAACCTTTGAAGGTCACAAACACAGATCAGCTTTTCCCAGGTTTTGCCAAGTCTTATATTAAAGTCATAGCTGTCATAGTCTTCATCCACCACTAGGTGTCAGCAACTATTTGTTTTTCAATTTCCAAAATAAACAATTATCTTTAAAATGAGAGTCTTAACCATTCAAACAATTTTATATTTATCCAGATTTAAGTTTTAAATTTCAGGTTTTATATTTATTTCACTTCCATATATTTTGATCCTCCATAAAAAGATTAATTTGCCACTTTGGTTAGTATAAGGGTGGGGTGGAAATCCCCCTCCTTCCCTTTCGGAGGTATTTTGCTTCTTGGGGATCTTTTCTGGGAAATTAAATGTAGAATAGAAAAGAGAAGATCAAATTCCTCACCCAGTTTCAAGCACACTGTTCACAGTTGTGCTGGTTAGTGCTTTTGGACTTTGGTTGCTAGTAGCTTGAGCTGGTCAATGCCAGCCTTTCTCCTGTTGGGTTAGAAGGCTTTCCCCAAGTCGAACGGAATGGCTGCTGCCATTCCAGAATTGCCGGAGCACCCTTATTTCTTCATCACCTCTCCAGGGCGACTTAGACCCATTTAGGGTCCCCAGGCAGGGCGAAATTAGCTGCGGACGTATGGAGAATCCACAAGCCCACGACCGGTCGCTACCGTGCAAAACCGGAAATCCCAAAAAGATGATTTTTAATGGATTTGTTTATGGATAAGATATGAGATTTGGACATCAGAACTGAAAAGATGATTTTTAATCAATTTATTTATGGATAAGAGATGGGATTTGGGATGAAGGGATAAATATCTGTAACCTTACAAAGGGTGAAGAGTCACCAAATTTGTTTATATTTGCTATGATGAAAGTTGGAAGTAACTTCTTTATATAAATCTTTTCTCTTATTTATTTTATTCATACTTTTCCCAATGAATCACTATGCCGATTTCATTGGAAATCAATCTTATCAATCTTCAGCAAAATTGGATAGGTTCCAGTTTTAAATCCCCGGAACTTTTAAACACTTTTTAAATAGCATCTCAATCAGTTAGGAAATAACCTCACCAAAAAGGGACATCTAAAATCTTGATACCCACTATGCTTTTTAATCTTTTGCATTTTCACTATATGTTTAATTTTAAATATTTATGTGGTCTTTTTAAATGAGAAACAGAAAATCTTTCAGAGCAGATAGCAACATGTACTGCAGGATCCTGAGAGGATGCTCATGTCTAAAGGGGGCCTGTCTATTCACAAAATACCTTATCATGGTCAAGACAATCAAGCTATCAAACTCTGGACACTCACTGTCAATCTCAGCACACCCACTGTAATAAAAATAAAAGTCACTTGTGTAAGCTGAGACGATAGCTCCATTGTTGGAATGCAATGGCATGGCATTCCATGTTCCCTAAATTCCTTCTGTATGTGCCTCCAAGTCAGTTTTGACTCCTGGCAACTGTCTGGAGAAGTTCCTGCAGTTTCCTTGGCAAGGTTTTATTAGAATGGTTTGTTATTGTCTCCTTCTTGGGACTGAGAGAGAGAGAGAGAGTAACTGGCTCAATGTCACTCAGATGGCTTTATGCCTAAGGTAGGACTAGAACACCTGTTTTCCCAGTTTCTAGTCTGATGCCTTAACCACTAGACAAACTAACTCTCTTCCTAGCCTCTGCTTCTGCTAAAAAATATTAGATTTTAGTTTTGTTAATGATGTTAGTGAAGGTTGCTTCTACTTGCATAAGATGAAACTTTCAGATATCAGTTCTGTCTCCCTCATTTGCTCATCTCAATTTTGTCCCTGCAAAATCAACTCAATCTTTTCTAACAATTGACTGGTTAACGTCTGGCAAGCCAGAATTGGGTGAATTTATAGAGCAAGTCACCATTTGTATAGCTTTGGCCAAGAGAACTCCTTGACCCTCATCTTGGGCTAAGTCAAAGGTCTCAAATACCATATCCCTGGGATCAAGAAAGGACAGGAACTAAGGAGAAATTTCCTGACAATTAGAATAATCAAATCAGTAGAACGACTTGCCTCCAGAAGTTGTGGGTGCTCCAACACTAGAGGATTTTAAGAAGAGAGTGGATAACCGTCTGTCTGAAATGGCATAAGGTTTCCTGCTTGAGCAGGGAGTTGGACTATAAGACCTCCAAGGTCCCTTCCAACTCTGTTATTCTATTATTCTTATAGCAGCACCTTGGAGAGTTCCAAGCAAGCAGCATATTCTAACAAAAATTGGAGGCTGCTGACACTGGGTAATTCCTGCTATCCAAACTTTGAAGATTGAGATTTTTTTCTGCTGTTTAGAATATATGTCAATGAAAAGGACAGTCATCCATTACTGGGCAAATGCTGTGGGGCAAGAAGGGATATGGGCTGAGATTGGGTAAAAATTGTTTACAACAATCTAGCCTCAACTAGTATTTGATATGATTTGCATTTTTAATTTTGAATTCATCACAGTACTGACTGAGTGCCAGTGTTCATTCTTGCTTTGGATTAAGTTTTGAATGTGGATCCTGCCTGATGTCCTTCTGGCCAGCCATAAATAAAAAGAAAATCATAATAAATATACCAATTATCCTCTTCCCCCCCCCCCCCCCCCCCGGATTCCAATCTATCTTTTCTTCACTGTTGCCTCATATCTCTTCTTTTTGCTTTGCAAAATATACTTGGCATTTTTTGCCTGTTATTTTACTTCCTTTATTTCAAAATCCCATTTGTTGAAAAACACTGAGCTTTCTGCTGTTCTCATTTACTTTACAAAGGCATCCTACTATTTAGACCAGGGATGGGGAACTATGGCCCTTTTATGACTGTAGTCTTCAACTCCCAGAATTCCCGAGCCCTGTTTTAGTTCCAGGGCCAGGATTGCAGAATGAAAAGATGAGTCTGTCAGCAAAATAACATTCCCTTTCTGCACAATTTGTCTCCCAGGAATTTGTGCTATTTCTTAGAATAATTATTACATGGGAATCAGATCAGCTTCACATTCTTGAAGTTTGAAGGATTCTGTGTATGCTTGTGGGCATTCCTAACTAGAATTTTGGTTGAACAGCGATTAATCAAACATTTTTTATAACTATAAAAAGGAGAATTGTTTAAAGGAAAGACATTGTAAGGATAGGTAAAGCCTAGAATATGGTTAGCTACATGATAGGGTCATAAGACTAATCAATTAATAAACTAATAAAGGCTCGCTACGTCATACCTAGAGAGACAGATCTGATAAAATCCTTGGGTGTTAAATAAACAGGGCTCCTTACAGTGTATCAGAATATTATTGCATTGTAATCATGCATAGGGGAAGGTGCTGATAGCATTCTTATGGTTCATTTCACAGATTTCACTAAGTTGTGGTTTATTTCAGCACAACATCCTGAATAAGCAAAAACCGCTAGCTCTACACAACACACTGAGTCAAGCAAAGGATTACAGCTTAATGCAATGAACTTAGTGACAGAAACTTGAGCAATGCCTTTCAGTAAAGCTATTCACTGCATTAGAATAAATAGGACAAACCTATTTAGATTCTAAAACTGTACTGGGTTGCTCTTTTCCCCTTGAGAAGCCATATAATTATTTTGGAGGCTTGCTTTCATGTCAGGTTCGTGTCAGCATATCAGCTTGCTAAAATAAGATTACTACAGTATTAAAATATGGCAACATCAATATAAAAATGCATTGCTTCCGGATAAACGAAAGGTGGCGTTCATAAAAATGCAATTGTCTCAAGATTCCTTATTTTACCATTTTGTCTGTTAGTTATATCGGAGCAAGCCATAAATCAATGAATGTGTCTGAGCAAAGATTCCCAGCATATGAAATTGCTTAATCCATTGGGCTGGCAAATACACAACAGAGGATGCTG
>NW_015397190.1:13545-16599 GCF_001527695.2 Protobothrops mucrosquamatus
GGTAGAAGGAAATAACTTGACTGCAGTCATTGACCAGTGGAAGGGAACTGGTATTCAAATTCCCAAAACTAAATTGATAATAACAGGAATCAGTTTTTGCTAAAAGACAATATTATATCAAAATGTGCTAAGGGACTAGCTCAGGCTACACAAATGCAACAAGGAAAAAAAGAGATTAAAATTAGCAGTCTGGATAATATAAACTTCGAAATAGCAGTAGAAAATAGAAATACACTCTCTCACACACACATACATACACACAGAGAGATAAAACAATAAAATTATCCAGAATGGATTTAAGAATTATAAGTTTCTCTTACAGACTCCTGTGAAATCTGAGAAGAATATATAAATAATAATTGACATGGCATGTACAATACCCACCAAAGCATGACATAAGTTAAAGAATAGCCAGGGGTTAATGCTGACCCTGAGCTATTTCTGAGCTATTCATACTTAGGAAGTTTCAGTTTGCTCTTAATTATTCTTTGCCTGATTCTGCATTCCACCACCACGTAAACCGTGGCAAGCTTTTTGTGTTGTTTCAGAGTTGTTGTAAGAAAGTAGAAATTGCTTCTAGTGTTGATTGTTGCATCCTGTTTTGCTGGTCAGGAGAAAGGTAGCTAGGGCATTTTGAGGTTTTGTATAAAACTGGTAACACTGGTTCAATAATTTCTACCTGTCATGAGTTACAAGGATATATTTGTAATGAATATGGTGTCTTTTTGTATTTTCCAGCCAGAAATGCTAAGATAAAGGTCTTTCTTTCATTTAGGATGCTAAACTGAGATAGTGAGTATCCTAGTAAAAAGACTAGGAGAAAGAGCTAGTGGCTTGGTTAATTACAGCTAGTATGGAGGGCTATGGAAAGACAAAAGGGAGGGTGAAATATGGTCCATCTTTTTCATTAATCCTTTCCTACTTTAACAATTCCTGGAGATCTTCTGGAATGGAAGGGGGATAGCGGAAAGCTATGAGAAGTAAGAGGGGAGGCGGGCTGAAAATCAGCAGCTATCTTAATTTCCATAGCTTCATGCTAAGCTCAAACTACCCGTGGAAAATATTCAAATTATTTTACAATAAGGAAAAGAAAATGAGCCATATTGCTTGTACATAATCCTGTTCAGAAATTACATAACATCAGCGTAACTTTAAAATATAGGAAGTAGAAAATTATTTTTATTATCAATTTCAATGTCATCATATAGGTTGTGGCACATATATATATATATTTTCTTAAGGAACAGGGAAGTTACTTTTTATTACATGAAGGAATTTGATTTCAGATACTCGTAGAGCGTATGGAAGATTATCTTGATGAGGATTTTTTTTTCAAGTTGGCCTCAACATCATACCGTCTCTATGCTGACAGAAGGGGCTTGGCTACTGCTTTCCACTTAGAACATAGAATAACAGGATTGGAAGGGACCTTGGAGGTCTTCTAGTCCAACCCGCTGCTTAAACAGGAGACCCTAGACCATTTGTTCTATGGTTCTACCATTTGTCAGTGCAAAGGCTTTTCTCAAAAATCTTTGCTGCCCAAAGAGCCTAGTAAACAAAGAGCATGGCTGGCTCAGGAATTCTGGGAGTTGCAGTCCATGAGTCATAAAACAGCCAAGGTTGCCTACCCCTGTGCTAGGGGAAGGGAGCTGCAGACCACTTGCACACACGGGGGCCAGAGTCCATCCAGCTGCATTTGGATTCAGGGGAGCTTCAACGCATAGGGACTGTGGGCTGCTGGTCTGCCTGTGGAAGGGTGCTGGGGGGATCTGCTACCCTTCTGGACTTCCTGTGACAGGGAAGGAGGCACCCAATAGCACAAAGGGTGGAGGGGAATGCATTTGAGGCAGCAATTTCTGGCCTTCTGAGGAGGGGGTCATTCCTTGGGATAATGCCTGGAGAGATAGACATTTTTCCACATACTCAGATGTGGTCAGGCATAATATGTAGGAGCTATTGGGAATTAAATGAGAACAGCTGGAAAACACCAGCTTGGAATAGAGTTTTCTAAATGTTCAAAAGCATACAATTCAATATTCTTAACAACTATCACTTAGATCTATCATAGTATTTGATTAGACTATATTGAGTTCTACATTGTAGCTTATTCCACTGCTCTGATATTCTTGATCAGTACTCCAGGACCTGACTTAATAAATGAACTGTTTCACACCCACAGAATACTTTTTGTATTTTGTTTTGTCTCCTCCAATAATATAATTCTTTGAGGCAGGCAAAAACTAGTATTCTGTGGATTATTTCAACAATTGCCTCACCCACATTTACTACCCAAGGAAGCATATTTGCATTGCTCTCCAGACCTTTTGAAAATAAATAACAATGCAGGAAAAAAATGAAATTTAACAGGATAATGGTAAGTAAAATGACATCAGTTGATTTTTGTGACTATTTAAGCTGTAACAGGGAGATTCCTAGAGGTTTGGCACAGAGGAATTGTCTTGTATTTTGCCTACCTTACCTGGAATATTATAACTAAATTGCTATAAACCTAGTTGGCTTGCATATAATTAAGCAGACAGAAACAGTGGATTTTAGATTCAAAAGTTTTGTCAGTGTACTTTTTCTTTAGAAATTGTTGTCAACAAGGCAACAGTTTGGCATTATTGTCTGGAAACTATAAGATGTTGGATACAAATGAACAAAAATAGAGTTAATTGAGACAGAATGGGGCTCTGGAGGAGTTAAAATAAAATAATAATAATAAACAAATTAACTTTGAGAAGTTCAATGAGATCAACTGGAGTGAACATTATCCTACATTTTCCCTGGTGGGTGGAGCAGGACCTGATTATTTTGTGTTTCATTATTTAAATACATATATATTTATTTTCTTGTGTTGCGTTGGCTGATGGATCAGGGTTCAGGCTTCAACTCTTAGAGCCCCGTAACAGGGGTGAGAATTTTAGAGGGACCCTCGCAAGGGTGATCACCTTGAGTAGGGAAAGATTTTTCCCTTTGCCACCGACCCAGTGTGCCGGACGATCAACGGTCACAGTAGGGAACTGCGATGGCGTATGAACAGAGTACAAACTG
>NW_015397191.1:0-2933 GCF_001527695.2 Protobothrops mucrosquamatus
ACAAAATACATTATCCCTGCCCCTTACTATTTTGCTTCACCTATTCCCTTATATGTACTTTATCATGAAATCCTATAGCTCAGTGTGGAAATCCTATAGCCTACGTGCAGAACTCTTACAAGGTACGTGTACATGTAGAAATTGTGTAGAAATCTTGCAGTCTACGTGTAGAAATTTTGTGTAGAAATCTTACTGTCTGTGTGTAGAAATTGAGTATGTGTCACTTTACTTTACTTTTTATTCTAAAATTTTATTCCTAACATGCTGTGAACCAAATCAATCATTATAACAATTCTATGTATTTGTATATATTGTTAACTGTATGCAACATGAATGAGGTTATATTATGTTAATTTTGGCAGAAATTTTGAAAATACAAGTCACTGGAAGTAAAATATATGGATAGCAGTGGGTTTTTAAGGCACCAAATTTCTTCCAAATACATGTGTTGATTTTCAGCAGTTCTGATAATATTAAATAGAAAATGAACAATTATTCTTTGGTAATTAAAGCAGTAGCTGGTGAAGTATATAAGGAATACAAGCGTGGAAAACATGACGTCAAGCAAGGGAGACCATCACACACCAGTTTCCAAAATTAGCAAGAGTCAATAAAATAACAGCTTAATGATTTCTAAAAATAGTTGCTGCCTAGTTATTGAGTATCGTGACCTACATTAAATCCGGAATCTATTTCCTGTGACTAGTAGCATAAATCACATGTATTTATATTCTGTTTGGGATTCTTTGGGATTAGCAGTGAGTTTTTAGGCCTGACCTTGAAAGGTCTTCTTATAAGTGTCCAAATTGTACTTCATACAGCATACATACAGGTATCACACATTTTTACTGTACTGGAAATAGTTAAAACAAGAGTGTAGTAGGATCTAGGGCTAGGCATACAATTAAAGAACAATGAAATAAAGCCAAACACTGAATAATTTTATTGGAAACAAAAATCCACAAACAGACAATCTCAGAATTTCAATAATAGCAACAATAATAATTTCAGACATCAGTACATCAGTAATAATTTCCAGATTCTCAGTTGTTGCTAAGTCTTTAATTAGTAGGATTTACTTTAAGTAGATAAATATACATGAACTTAATAATATACTGTACATATTATTTATGTATAGATAGTCCCTTACAACTATTTATATAGTGATTTTTTTGAAATTACACAGGTGCTGAAAACGTGGCTTATGGCAGTTTATGCACTTACGACTATTGCAACATCCCCATGGTCATGGTGATCATAATTCGGACACTTGGCAACCAGCATGTCTTTATGATGGTTGTAGTGGCCCAGGATGATATGATCACCATTTGTGACCTTCCCACTGGCTTCCAAGGAGCAAACTCAATGGGAAAAGCCAGATTCAGACTATGAGATTTGCTTAATACTTAGGGAAAAAGAGATCATAAAATTGGGTGTGTTCATGTGATGACTTAATAACTGCATCACTTAGTTATGGAGATTCCAGTCACAATTATTGTAAGTTAAGGACTATTCATATATCGATACCTATATAGTGTCCTTTGATGTAAAAATCATTTGTTGGTGTCTTCTTCTGGATTTTTTTTTTTTTTACTTCTTGGACTACAACTTTGGGAAGGGTCCTCTCCAAGTACTAAATCCAACACTACTTAGCTTTTTCAATCAACCAAGGTTGAATAACTTGCTATTGACGTTATACTTAACAGTGGCATTCCTATTTATAACCATATTTATTCATTTATATTTGCATCAATTCTTCTGTTTTTAATCTGAGTTTATTCAAGTTAATTACTAATTTATTTGTAAAATTTATTGGCCACCCATCTTGGTACAATCACATGGTACCTTTATTGATTCTTAGATAGACAGCTTTAGAATAAAATACAGAAATTAGTAATTTGATAAATGAAAGTAAATGTGAAAGCAAAATTCAATAACAGCATTTATTTTAACTGATCAGGCTGTATTGGTGTTACATAAACTATGTGTGTTGAACAGCATGTTGTTTCTGAAATCAAAATAATCAACAGAGGAATGTGTTGGTGAATATATTATCTGATATTTCATTTCATTTAAAAATGATGACATAAATTTGAAACATCTTCTTAATTTTTTTATTCTTCATTATTCAGGTAAGATTAGATGTCTTAAGTTCCATTGTCTCTTGTACTTCACTACTGAATATGATTACATGATTTAAAGTAGAATTATTTTCAGATGATTGCTTTCATGGTTGCAGCAATTATAAAGCATAATTTATTCATAGTGTTTTTATGTTTCCTTTCAAAACCTGTTTCTCCAGGCTGGTATTTCCAGAATAAGCAGATTTTTAAAAAAAATCAAGCATAATATCATTGTTGTCTCCATCATTGTATATTCACTCCAAATCATTGCGACTAAAGGTTCTATAGTTGGCACATCACTTACCTATGGTTTAGTTATTCAAACATGATTTATTTAATAAACTATAGTTGGGGGAGCTGCACAACATGCTAAGGGGACACAAAAATATGTTATGACTTGAATAGGGGGCTGCTACTAAGAAGACATGCATATAGTCTTTGGTGCAGTTATCTATTTCAACAAAATATACTGTAAATACTGATAATCTTTCATGGTAACAGGTTAAATTTTTTTTAGTAAGAATTATTGAATAATGTAATACCTGAGTTGGTTTTATCTAAACAGTAGGTGTTGTCAATATTTTCCCGCACACAATAACTTCATGCATACTGGGACTTCCGGTGGCAGGCATCTTCGTCGGTCGCAGCTGTTTGCTGCCTCCCGCCTGTTTCGCGTAAAAGCCGGTTTGACAGCTAGCATCAGCTGTCAAACGGCTTGATACCTTTCCCCTGGGCATAAGGGGATAGGTGAGCTGCCCGGGGTAGGAGTTGAGTTCCCGAGTCGTCCTATATGGACGATGTAGGTGAGAA
>NW_015397191.1:5436-7566 GCF_001527695.2 Protobothrops mucrosquamatus
TTAACAGAGGGATAGAATCAAGATCACGTGAAGTATTAATACCACTTTACAATGCCTTGGTAAGGCCACACTTGGAATACTGCATCCAGTTTTGGTCACCACGATGTAAAAAAAGATGTTGAGACTCTAGAAAGAGTACAGAGAAGAGCAACAAAGATGATTAGGGGACTGGAGGCTAAAACATATAAGGAACGGTTGCTGGAATTGGGTATGTCTAGTTTAACGAAGAGAAGGACGAGGGGGGACATGATAGTAGTGTTCCAATATCTCAGGGGCTGCCACAGAGAAGAGGGAGTCAAGCTTTTTCCAAAGCGCCTGAAGGCAGGACAAGAAGCAATGGATGGAAACTAACCAAAGAGAGAAGCAACCTAGAACTAAGGAGAAACTTCCTGACAGTTAGAACAATTAACCAGTGGAACAACCTGCCTCCAGAAGCGGTGAATGCGCCAACACTGGAAGTTTTTAAGAAGAAACTGGACAGCCATTTGTCCGAAACGGTATAGGATTACCTGCCTGAGCAGGGGGTTGGACTTGATGACCTCCAAGGTCCCTTCCAACTTTATTATTATTATTACTACTATTATTACTATTATTATTATTATTATTTGCAGTAATTCTGAAGGCACAGCCCTTCAGAAGTGATAAGATAGGTTTCATATTTCACATGCTGTCACTTGCCTGAAGATGATGAAAATTATTTACTTTCAAGGGCCTTTATTAAAAGAACAGTCTCAAGAAATACTGGAAAGTGATAAAAACAGGTTTTAATTCATTGTTTGTTAGGCTCTTCTGGAAGGCCTATTTGTTATTTTTATTGCTATAATTGTGGTAGTGATGATTATTACTATTATTATTGTACTTAATCCAGATGCATTTGGACAAGCTTATGGAATTCAAGCTTATGAACTTTTCAGACATTTCATTCTGCAAAGTATCATTCAGGCAAACAATTTCTAAATCTTTTCTTGTCTCATGAGTGAATGTTCTAATTTTGTTATTGCTATTAAAAGCAAGAATTTTTTTTAAAAAATCATTTGAAAACATTTTTCCAAGTCATAATTTGTTTCCAATAGTCTTCTTCTTGGTGTTGATAGAATTTTGTAAATAATAATGAGCTTTCTCCCCATTTTCATGGAGTTCATTAAGTCAGTGAAATATGCTAATCATTACATTAAGTACCTTTGGAATGTACGTTATTGGTCACTGGGAAATTCATTCCTGTAATGTTTAACTTCTTCTTCTGCAATTATTCTTTATTAGGCGTTCAGGAGGTGTCAAAGCAAATCTGCCATATATGTACCAGGAAAGGGTGATTTTTCAGAAGAATCCCCAACAAAGATCCCAACAGAATCGTTAGGGTACTGTGGACACTGAAATGGAAAGCATGGCATTTCAGCTGCTGGGCTTTTTTTTTGAGTCTTCTTGGCTTAGCTGGAACCATCACTGCAACCATCCTGCCTCACTGGTGGGACAGCGCTCATGTGGGAACCAATATCATCACAGCCGTCGCATACATAAAGGGTCTCTGGATGGAATGTGTTTGGCAGAGTACTGGGATCTCCCAGTGTCAGTTCCATCATTCACCGCTTGCTTTGCCTCGCGACCTTCAAGCAGCCCGGGCCATGATGGTGATATCGTGCATTCTTTCAGCTCTAGCCTGTGTGACTGCTGTTATTGGCATGAAGTGTACCCAATGTGCTAAAGGGTCCTCCTCCACCAAAAACATCTTTGCTGTCCTAGGTGGCATCCTTTTCATACTGGCTGGAATTGTGTGTCTCATCCCTGTTTCTTGGACGACAAATGTTGTGGTGACTAATTTCTACAACCCAATGTTGCCCGATGGGATTAAATATGAGATTGGGCATGCCCTTTACCTTGGCTTTGTGTGTGCTTCACTGAGTATAATTGGTGGAATAATCTTGTGTGCTTCATGTCAGCAGGGGGAGAATGACATAAATTCCCAACAACAATCAAGAAGTGCAAGATTAGCTCCATCCTCCAGACCACCAATGGCTTACAAGTCAAATCACAGTCCTTCACAAGCATCTGCTTCTTACAATGGTTACAGGTTAAATGATTATGTATAAATTCTGTGGGACTTCTCTTAAGTATATGTTGCTGTCGGTGTTT
>NW_015397192.1:0-1654 GCF_001527695.2 Protobothrops mucrosquamatus
GAACGAACTACCCCCCGAGATCCGGACGATTCCGGATCTCCTTACTTTCCGCCGCGCCCTCAAGACATGGCTTTTCCAACAAGCGGGCCTGGCCTAGGGAGGATTTTAAATTGGGTTTATTTTTAGAAAATTTTAAACACCACAACTTTAAAATATTTGGTTTTAATTGGTTTTATTTGGCGGGGATTGTGGGTATGTTTTTGTTTTAAATATGTTGTGAGCCGCCCTGAGTCCCATTGGGAGAAGGGCGGGATATAAATCAAATAAAATGAAATGAAAATGAAATGAGTTAGCAAAAGATGATCACATGATCCAAGGATACTGCAACCATCATAAATATGACCCAGTTGCCAAGCACCTGATTTTTGATCATGTGACCCAGGGATGCTACAACCATTATAAGTGTGAAAAAAATGGTCCTAAGTCACTTTTTTCACTTCTGTTGAAAAACATTTAGAACAGTCACTAAATGAAAGGTTGTAAGTCAAGGACTACCTGTATGACAAAAAATAAAATCTGTGCTTCACTTTTCAATTCAGCTTTAACTGGGGACATAAAGGGATATTCTGGGCAATTATGTTATTTTTTTAAAACTGATTTTTTTTTGAGACCCATAAAAACCCAAATCTGTATTCCCATTTGCACTGTTCCCTAACATAGAGTTTTTGAAACAAAAGGCAGGGAATTGGGGTAGGGGAGATAAAAGAGAGAAGACACATGGTGAGAAAGAGAAGAAGCCAAAAGTGTGTTGGTGAGGGGGTGGGATTATAAGTGGATGTGGTGTATGGGAAGGAGTCAGTATGTGCAGTTAGGTGGGAATGGAAGTGATTGAGCATTATGGGTGGCTGGGTGAGAATATCCAAGTTAGAAGGCGATGTGGTCTGCTAAAATATGTGTGTCTTATTGGAATACAAATTTGCTCTTTGGGAAAGGGGTTTCGGTTATGGAAATATTACTGCTAAGGCTGTGGTTCTCAGAACCAAGTTTTTGCACTGACATTTTCAGCCTTTCCAAATAGACCACACAGGAAACATTTACAAATACTGTAAAGCTACATTTACAGAGGGAGACCATGGAGAATAGGGGCCTGGCATGCTGCGGTTCATGGGGTCACAAAGAGTCAGACACAACGTAGCTACTGAACAATAACAACATTAACAGAATCTTGCAAGTCTGAAATTTACAGTTCTCCCACTGTCTCAAGAAAGCAGGTAGGGTCCCTGCGGAGCCTCTTGCCCTACCTACTGTACAGCTCAGGGTTATGCTGTCTCTTATCTGACCATTCTCTTCCTTCTGTCTCCGGAAGTCTTCCCAACGTACTATTTCAGATGTGCAAAATCAGTTGCAGACCTGTGTGTTACTGATGCACTGATCCAAGACTTGAATCAGGGATCTTTTGATCAGAGACTGTGAAGAAGTCATTGGGTTTTCTACTTCACGTGGAATATACAGTACTTTGACCAGAGTAGTTTAAGATGAAATTGACAGCTTAGCTCAGGCATTAGGATGGGTTACAAAAGATACTTAGTAGAAGTAGATTTGGGGAGGCTGATAAATACTGATCTTTAGCTCAAATAAGAAGTGAACAATTGGTGGCTTGTGGGATACTTATAATTCATGGGTCTCCAAACCGTGATTTCTGAAGGTCTTTGTT
>NW_015397192.1:5029-7565 GCF_001527695.2 Protobothrops mucrosquamatus
TACATCGAAGTGTTCTTTGTACGGAGAAACCTTCATTCTGTTGGCGCTACTGCTTTCAAAGTATTAGGGGTGCGTGGAGTCCTTCAACAGGGAGTTAAAATCTCTAACATGAACGTGAGAAATGTCTATGGCAGGGGTAGGCAACCTTGGCTCTTTTATGACTCGTGGACTTCAACTCCCAGAATTCCTGAGCCAGCCATGCTGAGGGGAAAGGGAGAGGTTTCCAAGCTGAGCCATGCTGGCTCAGGAATTCTGGGAGTTGAAGTCCACGAGTCATAAAAGAGGCAAGGTTGCCTACCGTTGGTCTATGGCAGTGGTTCTCAACCTATGGGTCGTGACCCCATTTGGGGTCGATTGACCATTTCACGGGGGTCGCCAAGCAAGGCTGTCCGCCATTTTTTTCCCCTTTTCCGGCGGGTGCCTTACCTCCCTTGAGCTGGGCCAGCTGGTGGTCGGCCTGCTCCATCTCTGCCGCTTGCCAGCTACACCTCGGCCGGCGCAGGGGGCGGAACCACGCATGCACGGTGCTCCCGGGCAGGGAAAGTCCTCGACTTACGACCGGTTGGGTAGTCCTCGACTTACGACCGGTTTAGTCCTCGACGTACGACCGGTTTAGTCCTCGACTTACGACCGGTTTAGTCCTCGACTTACGACCGGTTGGGGGTCGCTGCATTAAAAAGGTTGAGAACTACTGGTCTATGGAAATGCTCAGTCATCCAGGTCATATTTGTCCCAAAGGTGCTTTTTCAAGAGGCAACTGGGCTTTATTTGTTTTTCGTTGAAAATGTTTCGCTTCTCATCCAAGAAGCTTCGGAAGAAGAAGAACTAAAGAAGCTTCTTGGATGTGAAGTGAAACAACTTCAAGGTAAAACAAAGAAAGTCCAATTGCCTCTTGAAAAGGTAGCCTGGGGATGAAAGTGAGAAGCGAAAACCTGGAGCTGCTGAAGGCTACTCGCTTAATGCCATTTCTGTTTAATGACCCCTCCCTCTATTTAGGACAGCATCTGCCAGAAGAAGTTCAAAAAAGTCAAGATGGCGTCTGTGAGTGTATCTGTTGGTGCCACCTTGGCAAATCGACTACCAGCCATCCACCCCTCTAAGCAGCACTGGAGGGCCATCCATGACTTTCAAGCATACATAACATTAAATAGGAATTAAGCATGCAACTCACCTGAAAAGCCCAAATCTCTTATTTTCTGGATTTTTAAGGTGGGAAGGGAATTTGGCATTTTCTCTCATGTTTACCCTTAAATCCTCCCCAAGTGAACAAAATAAGCTAAAACTGGCCCTCAAATAGGTGTGCCAGCTCAGTGTGTTTTGGTGAACTTTTAAGGCTGAAACTGGAAAACTGAAGCAGTTTCTCCACTAGAGGATTTACTCTTCCAAGAAGGGAGGGAGGGAGGGAGGAAAGAAGGAAGGAAGGAAGGAAGGAAGGAAGGAAGGAAGGAAGGAAGGAAGGAAGGAAGGAAGGAAGGAAGGAAGCTTGTCAACAAAATATTCTTGATACAGATTCAAATTGTTTGGGATGCAGAAACAAAATGTTACAACTTACAGTTGGTGGGTTACACAACCTTGTGCTAAACTAAATAGACTGGACTTTGCACGATAGAATGGAAATTCTCCTTTGAATAAGTCTCAGCTTCTGGTAACTTCAGAAACAGGCCCACAATTACTTTTTTTTTTAGAATGTTTTTTCTACTCAATTTATCTTCTTGTTATTGTTGTTAGTTAAGAAGTCGTGTCCGACCCATCGCGACCCCATTGACAACGTTCCTCCAGGCCTTCCTGTCCTCTACCATCTTCTGGAGTCCATTTAAGCTCATACCTACTGCTGCAGTGACTCCATCCAGCCACCTCATTCTCTGTCGTCCCCTTCTTCTATTGCCCTCAATCTTTCCCAGCATTAGGCTCTTCTCCAGTGAGTTCTTCCTTCTGATTAGGTGGCCAAAGTACTTGAGTTTCAACTTCAGGATCTGGCCTTCTAAAGAGCAGTCAGGGTTGATCTTCTCTAGGACTGACCGGTTTGCAAGGTTGACTAGGTAGTACCACCTGCAGAAACAATGAGCTGTTAAGTTGGGATGCTCATACAGTGACCCTGATTCAACCTGCTTCAGAATGTGAACTGAAGAATATGCCACACCTATAGGTGACATCTTACCAAACTTGCATCCTTTGCAGAATCTCTGATTTAACAATAATCAATTGGCTTCAAAGCAAATCAACATTCTGAGCCTAAACCTTTTTACCTTTCAGAATTTGGCATTTGCATCTTCAGGTTTATGCCTTCTCCTGCTGGAGAGTGTGGTAGACAACCAGTCCCACTGTCAGACCTGCCCTGGTCAGGTCCCTAGGAAAGAAAGACCCTCGACTCCGTTTGGTTGAAGTGATAGGTTCTTTTACTAAGGATTGGTGGTTGCAGCAAAAGCAAGGCTAGAACTAAAGTTTCCCACACAAAGTTTTCCGTACAAAATTCCCCTTGTTCTCTGGCCCTCCCCCCTTGACCAGTCTGTATTCGTCCAATGGGCTGTGGAATAAG
>NW_015397192.1:14107-16964 GCF_001527695.2 Protobothrops mucrosquamatus
TAGTCCTGTAAATGTTGAGTGCAGTCTAAACAGCTACATTATAGTAAGTTAAAGAATTTCCTTCCTTCCTTCCCTCCCTTCCTCCCTCCCTCCCTCCTTCCTTCCTCTATCATATTGATATAGCCATTCATCTCACAATCAGGTGTCTTATGTAGAGCAACAGGACTATCAAATTGATTGACCTTTTGTTTGTTTTAAATCAGAGGTCCCCAACTTTTGGGCACCAGGGACCAGTTACATGGAGAGAGGTTTTTCCACGGACCAGAGGGGGCATGGTTTTGTGTGCTGCCTGCATCCCGCAGATGGTGCTTTGCTTGTTTGTGCGGCCCGGTTGCTGGCATTCTGCAGCCCAGTACCGGTCCACGGACCAGGGGTTGGAGACCCCTGTTTTAAAGCATTACCTCTGTCTTTCGCTCCCAGCCAATCTATTAAATCCATATCTGCCCTTTTGAAGTCTCATTGCTACAGCAACCTTGAACACATGGATATTATAAAGCCACAGCCTTTCTTTGCTTTACAACATTTATGGCCTGCCTCATGCTAACATAATTCAGATATCATTTTTGAGCATAATATTTCAGTACAAAACGAGAAAGTGCTCAGCATCTTTGCACTCCTTTATGATCCTGTTTTTGACTTGTATTAGGAATCATAAATCTTGGGTCGCCATAATCTTCCAGAATGTCAGGTGATAACTTCTTAAATGTCCTCTTCTAAGACATATCTCAGCATCAACAAACTTGGCAGAACATGCAACTTCACAAACCTAATGCTTGCTTGGCCTTCTTCAAAGCAGCTGGTTCTTTTCTAAGGATCAGGAAAGCTGCCTGCCATGTGATCCCAGGAAAAGATGCAGCTGCTTTAAAAAGTTGTAATGCTATGGTCACAACTTCATCAAATGTGAAGGCACCCTATAACCGTATTCCCAATATGCATCTGCTTTTTGGCTTTCCTACAAGAAATCTGGCCTAGATAATTTATCAACAGTAGGGAGTTTTAACATTTAGAGATGGATAGGAGTGTTCTGTCCCAGCCTACGTGAGTCCTTGTTAAGCTTACAAGGAGAAACCCCTCTTCCAACAAGCAGGCTGGAAACGCAGGAAAAAAACAATCCCCTTTTATTATTCACAGACCTGAGTCAGTGTCCAAGGCAAACAAACACAGTTCACAGAAACTCAATCCTCAACACGAATGGTTGCCTTTGGCAACCAGCACTTCCCACACCTTCTCTTTTATTATGCAGCCAAGGCGTGGCTTCCTAATGCCTTCTCCTTTGCCTTTGGAGCCGCCCCATTGCATTCCTCTGTCCTACTCTCTTTTCTTGCCGGGGTTTTTCTGCATCCTGGATATGATAAATTTTTAGAGAGGTTGTGAGTACTGTAACTCAAGGGTCCTCAATCCCCGGGCTATGCAAGTAGCGGGCATGCGGGCACACAGCCCCACTTCAGTGAGTGGTGGACATGCGTACTTGCACGTGCAGTTTCATTTGAACAAGTTTTCCTAGCGCACCCACCACTAGGGCAAATGGAGCTGCGTGTGCGCACCCGCCACTTGCATGGAACCTCTCCTCTCTCCTCCCCCAGTCCACCAAGCTAGAAAGATTGTGGACTTCTGTTGTAGCTGCTAGGGGAGAGTAGATGTTATGGTATCATTGTCTGTTTCAAATTGAAAAAAAGTCAGGTGTATGGAATCTATAGTGCACTAAAAGAAGGGACCACCCTGAAGACACGGATTTATCTTATTTTATTGAAATTTCCCATTTATAGGCTGCTTAATTGTGGGACTCAATTCAAGGTTTCAAAAATTAAAATACATCATAAAATACATTGTAAAAACCAATCAATCAGTACAACCAAAGCATGTCAGAAAATACAAGACATAAAATAAATTGGTATGCAGTCTTTTAAATGCTGTAGCTCAGGGTCTGCCAGAAGATGCAAATTCTGAAAGTTTTCCTAAAAGATAGCAGAGTTGGGAGGGGGAAGGCTGTTATAGGGCAGGACTAGTTGCAGAGAAAATGTGCCTCTGAGGAAATGGAATTGTTTAGTAGGTGAGACCTAGAGCAAGACAAACCTGGTAGAGCTTATACATTTAGAGAGTTTTGTCTGTCTGTCCGTCTGTTCCGTCCGTCCGTCCATCCGTCCGTCCGTCCATATCTATCTATCTATCTATCTATCTATCTATCTATCTATCTATCTATCTATCTATCTATCTATCTATCTATCTATCTATCTATCTATCTATCTATCTATCTATCTATCTATCAGGCTAACCAATTCTATAATAGCTTTGTTCCTTATGCCATCCTTCTGTTGTAAGTGTGCGCCAGTCTTCAGTCACTTTTTTTCAGTGCTGTTGTAACTTCAGTCATTAAATGAATAGCTGTTAAGTTGAAAGTCTATCTGTATGATATAGCAACAGTATCTATGTTAATTAAACATCAGATTTAATTTCTTTTCAAGAGCAGGAGGAACTGCAGTTTTACATAGCATTTTGTATGATTTCATATACTCTGAGATATTCCCTTGACTGCTTGGTATATTTTAATTTTTCATCATTATTCAAGCATGCATAAATACAAAAATCTACAGCAAGGGGTAAACAGATGGATTAGCAATTGTGCATGTAATTAGAAATAACCCTTGATACTTTTTTCTCTAAGTTTAAATAGTCAACTCCCTTTATATGGGGGGGGGAATAAAACCATCTTGATTGAAACAAATGATTCCCCAGTAATAAAATAAATAAGAAGTCTTCTGAACCTCTGTCACTGAGTATAATCTTAAAATACGATTTTCACTTTAAACAAATTGCTGCAGTTTCATTGAACCTAAGAATGTTCCGATGGGAGCGTGAA
>NW_015397193.1:0-3494 GCF_001527695.2 Protobothrops mucrosquamatus
GGGATGGATGGATGGGAAATGACTTGGCGAGCTTGAGAGGGCTTCATATTTGCCTTTAAATCTTGAAGGACCTTTCTTGGCCCTTCTCTCCAGCTCTACTTCACCAACAGTGTCACGGCAGAGGATCGGAGCAGTTGTAAGGTGGCCGTGGCTGTTGATGGTTGCATGACCTCTGGGTCATCTTAGCTCTTCATAGTAGCAGGACTGCTGAAGGTCAGGGTAGGCTGAAGTAAAGGAGGCCAACGATGCTGTCGTCATCTTTGGTGCTTGCCCGTGTCCAGATAAGATTTTTTTTTTCCAGATCAAACATATCCATCCCTGGTATCTGGAACTGTTTAGAATAGGGGTCTTCAAACTTGGCCCTTTTATGACTTGTGGACTTCAACTCCCAGAATTCCTCAGCCAGGCACACGTGTGCCTGGCTGAGGAATTCTGGGAGTTGAACTCCACAAGTCATAAAAGGGCCAAGTTTGAAGATCCCTAGTTTAGAAGAGTGTTTCTCAACCTCAGGAACTTCAGCATGGCTGGGCTGAGGAATTCTGGGAGTCGAAGTCCACCCTTGTAAAAAGTTCCTGAGCTCGTGAAACACTGCTTCCCTCAAATAGACTTGGTTAAATGGATTTTGGGGGAACCATTTCTGCATCTTCACACAGTCCCAGGGATAACAAGAAGCAGAGTTCTTAACTTGCCTTGCAGAGTTTTTCTCAACCTCTGCGGCTTGACGATGTTTGGACTTCAACAGCTGGCTAGGGAAATCTGGGAATGGAAGTCCAAACATCTTAACGTTGCAGAGGTTGAGAAACTTTGCTTTAGAGCTAAAACAGAACTTACACAAACCTCAGGGTTCCCCCCCCCCCACTTAGTGGATTTTGCAGAAGCCTGTCTGCCCTCTTTGCGTTCTTGCAGTGTTCAAAGCAAACAAACAAGGTTAGCCGATAAAAGGAAGTTTCAGGTTACCGTTATCTTTTTTTTTCTTTTTTTG
Source organism: Protobothrops mucrosquamatus (assembly GCF_001527695.2). Lineage (NCBI taxonomy): Eukaryota > Metazoa > Chordata > Lepidosauria > Squamata > Viperidae > Protobothrops > Protobothrops mucrosquamatus. The sequence continues at coordinate 983 of NW_015397193.1, forward strand.
GTTTTGTTGCAAAGAATGGAGTTGATTTGGCAATCGTGGCAAAGAAAGAAACGCACAAGCAGCGTATGTTGTGTACCCTTGAGAGCCAGCCTTCCTCACTTGAAGTAAATAAAAGTTAAACGAACGTTGAAAATCACGGAGAGAAAAAAAAGTCGTGCTGCTAAAACGTACAAAACCGCGTCTTTGACTCTTCTTGTTTATATGGGCGTACGGCTAGAGGTGTTTTAATATATAGGTAATCCTCAACTTACGACTGTTTTGAGTCTGGGATTCTGGTCATAAGTCACGCCGGTCGTTTAGTGAGGTTGCCGCGTGACCTCGCCCTGATTTTGCAAAAGGCTTTTGTGACGGTTGTTAACGGAAAGCGGTTGGAGGCCGTAAAGTAAGCAGGTTGGCTGTTAAGCAAATCCATTGATTTTTTATTTTATTTATTTTTTGCTGGAGACAATGGTTTTTCAGCCCCAAACTTTGCAAATTGTGGTTGTGTGACGGCGGGACATTGTAAACGGCTGTAAATGCCAGCCAGCTCCCAAGCGCCCGAAAGGTGACCATGTAACAATGGAAGGAGGGGCTATCGGAACTTCAAATCTGGGTTGTAAGTAACTCTGGGGGAGTCCGTTGTAAGCGGTCGTAAGTCGAGGACTACCTGTATGTGGTGGTCTTTTTTTTTTTGAGTTTGAGAAAGGCACCTGCGTTTCTTCAGAGTTTGGCGTTCATGAAAAAGCGAGTTACAAATGGAAGAATCCTGTAGCACAGTGATGGCGAACCTTTTAGAGACCGAGTGCCCAAACTGCAACCCAAAACCCACTTATGCATTGTCGGGTGCCGGGTGGGTGTGGCCCATTGGGTGGGCGTGGCTGCAATGGTAACAGCAGACTGGGTGGGACTAAAAAGTTCAATCAATCAATTCCAACTTTGCAAGATCTTTTTTTCCCGCGAGAAGTTGAAATTGACTGATTGATTGAACCTTTTTTTTTTTTTTTGTACACGGCAACGGGGGCCTAAAGCGAAAAGGTTTTATAAAACCCAGCTGAAGGCCTAGGACTGGGGCGACGGCACGCGTGCCCACAGAGAGGGCTCTGAGTGCCAATTCTGGCACCCGTGCCACAGGTTCGCCACCACTGCTGTAGCAGGATCGACTTCTGTGGGCTACCTTGGGTAGGCAACCTTTGGGTCTTTTATGACTCGTGGACTTCAACTCCCAGAATTCCTGAGTCAGCCATGCTGAGGGGAAAGGGAGAGGTTTCCAAGCTGAGCCATGGCTGGCTCAGGAATTCTGGGAGTTGAAGTCCACGAGTCATAAAAGACCCAAAGGTTGCCTACCCCTGGGCTACCTCATCTCATGCTGCCCCATGTAATCCACTCACGATATTCCCTAGTTTGGTAATGAAATGTCTCCCAGAAAACAGCCCAGTTCAGAGCACTAAGGACCCCCACATTCAACTTTTGAGCTACCAGTACCCCACACTCCCTTCTAGCACTGATGATGTTACCTGGCTGGGTCGTGAAACGTATGCAGGAAAACAGCCAATCAATCAGAATAGAGCTGGAAGGGACCTCGGAGGTCTTCTCGTCCAACCCCCTGCTCAAGCAGGAGACCCTAAACCTTTTCAGACAAGGGGCTGTCCAGTCTCTTCTTAAAAACCTCCAGTGATAGAGCATTCACCGCTTCTGGAGGCAGGTTGTTCCACTGGTTAATTGTTCTAACAGTCAGGAAGTTTCTCCTTAATAATTAATAATGATGATGATGATGATGTTGGAAGGGACCTTGGAGGTCTTCTAGTCCAACCCCCTGCTCAGGCAGGAGAACCTATACCATTTCAGACAATTGGCTGTCTAGTCTCTTCTTAAAAACTTCCAGTGTTGGAGTATTCACCGCTTCTGGAGGCAGGTTGTTCCACTGGTTAATTGTTCTCACTGTCAGGAAGTTTCTCCTTAGTTCTAGATTGCTTCCCTCCATTCATTTCCATCCATTGCTTCTTGTCCTGCCATTCAGGTGCTTTGTAGAATAGCTTGACACACACACCCTCTTCTTTGTGGCAGCCCCTCAAATACTGGAATACTGCTATATCACCCCTAGTCCTTCTTTTCTCTGGACTAGCCAAACCCAAATCCTGCAACTGTTCTTCGTATCCTTTTGCCTCCAGGTCTTTAATCATCACAGTTGCTCTTCTTTGCACTTTTTCCAAAGTCTCAACATCCTTTTTTTGTAAAACCAAACTCGGAGAACACTCAGGAATCCACAGTAAAAGTCTCCCCATAGGAGAATCTCTGGATTTCCGCCGAGCATCTGATAGCTCACAGTAGGCCATATTCTGTTTACCAACCAGGCAGAGTAAATTCAACATTAAACTTAACTATACAAGAAAAGAATGAAGAATCCCTCATTTTATTAATCCCCATTTACTCATAGATCCATGTCTTTCTGGTATTATTTACCACTCGTAAAGCACATCCAAAGTTTTAAATCGGAGGGTGTCCAACCGCGGCCGCTTTAAAACCTGTGGACTTC
>NW_015397193.1:4071-7565 GCF_001527695.2 Protobothrops mucrosquamatus
CGAGGCGTAGCTGGCAAGCGGCAGAGACGGAGCAGGCCGACCACCAGCTGGCCCAGCCCAAGGGAGGTAAGGCACCCGCCGGAAAAGGGGGAAAAAATGGCGGACAAAAAAAATGGCGGACAGCCTTGCTTGGCGACCCCCGTGAAATGGTCGATCGACCCCAAATGGGGTCCCGACCCACAGGTTGAGAACCACTGGCCTAAGAGGTGGCTTGGCCCAACTGAGCAGACTGGAATATAAGGGGGGGGGGGAAGGATCCCCAATTTTTTCTAATGCATTTTTCCAAAGAAGGACACACATTTCCTTGCAGGACCAAAAAAAAAAGATAATACATAATTTTCTCCCTGAGTGGATGTCTTTAAAGACAGACAGGCAGTGTATCTCTTCTTTAATGCCTCTTCTCCAGATTGGAAAAAGTACTGGGTCCCTTTCTCCGGAAACTGGATCCCTCCTTTCTTTCCTCAGATCTGAGTGGGTCTTGATCGCCAGCTCTGATGAAATGCGGGCTGGGGGTTCAGCATTGCGATCTGCACCTCTTGGCTTCTCCAGAGATGGTTAAAGTGAAAAGCTGCAGCAAGCTGATAAGAGGTAATGTTGAGGTACACACACACCCATGTTCCTGAACCCCTTTAGTCTTAACGACTGTTTCTCCACTTGAACAAGTTTTAAGATGTGTGGACTTCAACTCCCAGAATTCCCTAGCCAGCCGTGCTGGCTGGGGAATTCTGGGAGTTGAAGTCCACACATCTTAGCTATCTTGACTGCCATATTAGATTCCAACGTTGCCTGTCATCTAAAAGAGCTCTCAACTGCTACACTCTGCATTAAGCCATAGCTTAAACCTGGTTATGCAGACTAAGTCACAACTGGTGGAGTGGAGACACCCCCAAGCCATAAACAAGATCACAGTGACTCTTTGCCTCTTAAACCAAGATCAAGCCAGGCTCCTTGTAATTCCAATCGCAACGCGAACCGAGTCATCTTCAAAGGGCACATATAGATTGCGTAGGGGTCGCATAGCATAAAGCAATTGTACACATTTCAGAATTTTCACCCAAGTAAATCATCCTGCAGTTCCTCTGTGTCCTTTGAGATTCATCCCTTCTAAAGTTCTTGCTGGGTCCCCCCCCCCCCAAAAAGAGCAAAATGGCTCCCCTCTCCACCTCTTCTACAGAGCACGGAAGGATCCCCAAACCCCTGTCTCCCCAGCTGCAAAATTAAGAATACAGGTAAGTCCTCGACTTAACGGCCACGACTGAGCCCAAAATTTCCCTTGCTAAGAAAGAATTCTTATGTGAACGTTGCCCCGTTTTACGACCTTTCTTGCCACCGTGAGTAATTCAATCGCTGCGGTTGTTGAGTTAGTAACACGGTTGCTAAGTGAATCTGGCTTCGCCATTGTCTTTGGTTTATCGGAAGGTCGCGAAAGGGGATCACGTGATCCCGGAAAACTGTTAAAAGTCATAAATGCGAGTCAGTGGCCAAGCGCCTGAATTATGATCACGTCGTAAGTTCAACGGTTGCAAGTGTGAAAAACGTTCGTCAGTCCCTTTTTTCAGTGTCATTGTAACTTCAGGCAATCATTAAACAAAATGGTTGTAAGTCGAGGACTACCTGTAGTGCATTTTGTCCTTTACGACGGGTCCCCAATCCCCGGTCTGTGGACCGGTACCAAGCTGCGACATGCCAGCAACCGGTCCACACAAACAAGCCAAGCCCCATCCGCAGGATGCAGGCAGCACACAAAACCATGCACCCCCCGGTCCGCGGAAAAACTTCTCTTCACGGAACCGGTGGTCCATGGTGCCCAAAAGGTTGAGGACCTCTGCTTTACGAGTCCCTGGGGGATTGCAAAGAGGAGATGGTCACCCATGAAGTTCAAGGTCTCAGTTCTTGTTGGCCCCTACATCTTCGCGTAACACCGGTCTCTTCGTCAGACTGGTCTCTTCCCTCGACAAAGTCACCGACGCTTCTAAGGAACTTAACAAATGTTTCTGATGTCTTCTTTCATCCCTCTCATTTTTGTTCTCCAGGGTTGTCCTCTCCTTCCTCCACGGGTGGCCCCTTAGTGGTCTCATTGGCCGTGCCCACCGCTGCGTCGCTTCTTTCCACCTGCATGCGGTTATAATCGCCAATCTGAATCATTTGGGCATTCTGAATGATGAGTTGGGGACCCGGCATTGCGTTTGGAGAACCCACCGAGAACATGAATGGTTGGGAGAAGGAAGCCTGATCGGGCCCTGGTTCCATAAAGGATGTTGGTGGTCTTGAAATGTCCACCACCGGTGGTAGAGCTGGTGATGGTTGAAGGTTGAGGACAGCGAGACGTTGTTGTAGCCTCAAGTTTTCTCGCTCTCGTTCTCTCTCCTCCTCTCTTTCCTGGATCTGTCTCATGAAGTCCCAGGTAGCTTTTTTCTCCTGGATCACCCTGGAAGTGAAGGTCTTCTTCACCCTTTTGTCAAACACAGGAGATTTTTCAACCAAGGGCACCAACGACGCGAGCAGGAGGGGCATTACCCCGGATTTTAGAGCATGTTCTTTGGGCACCAACGGAATGACCGAGTTCCTCTTGCAGCAGCGGGTGAGGGAGTCCATCAAGGCCGTGTCGCGTTGATAGTCACAGAGGCGGCCCGTGAAGTTCTTGGTCAGGAGCACAAGCGTGAAGGCCGAGTTGTCCAAGGCATTCTGGAAACAGCTGAGTTGGCCACAGCCGGGAACGAGGAAATCTTCGCTGAAGGTGGCCCCGTTGGAGACACCCAGGGCCTCCAAGCGTTCCTTCACCCGGCAAGCCACCAGCTCATCTTCTGCGGCATGCAGTACCACAAAGGTGTAGAACTGTCTTTCATCATCTGGTGGGACCATTGAAGAAGGTTCTGAGCTAGGAGAGGCAAGATCTGAAGAAGAAGAAGAAGAAAAAGAAGGAGAAGAAGACGATAGCAGAGGTCCAAAACTCGTGATCGGTGCTGAAGCAGAGGTACGGGTTCCAGGTTGTGGAGCACTTCCTGCAGAAGGCGTGGAACCCAACTTCTGCAGAGGTGGGACCTGGAAGCTGAAAGGCAAGTCTCCTTCTGATGGCGTTGTTACGGGGGTCACCGTGCAGTGCATGGGGCCCTGGGCAGATGCCTTGGGAGACAGTGTGATTTTGGAATCAGGCAGTAAACAGGGACCTCTGGAATTTGGTAGAGAAGGTCTTCTCGAATTGGTGGAACAGCCGTTGACCAACGACACAGAGCTGGTGTCTTCTTGGCTGGCTGATGGTAGAGACAAAGACCCTCCCATGCTGGAAGGGCTGTCAGAGGTGGTTGAAGTCTCACTGATCTGAAGGTTGCTGATGTAGGAGATGGGGCTACCTGTAGAACGTAACGGCTGAGGGTTATCAGGAGGAGAAGAGCTGTCGATGGACACCGGACTGCTCCTTCTGGGCGGAGTCAACTCCCACCTACCTGAGGCCAGAGCTCCAGAATTATTCCTGGGCACGGTTGAGAGAAACGGCA